>NC_138751.1:517480-741872 GCF_965113315.1 Podarcis vaucheri | reverse complement strand
GCTCTGGCCTGAGGAGAATCTCGGGGGCCAGAAGAAGGAGAGGGGAAGAGGGGCTGAGTCTGAGGGAGAAGTGGCTCTGGCCTGAGGAGAATCTCGGGGGCCAGAAGAAGGAGAGGGGAAGAGGGGCTGAGTCTGAGGGAGAAGTGGCTCTGGCCTGAGGAGAATCTCGGGGGCCAGAAGAAGGAGAGGGGAAGAGGGGCTGAGTCTGAGGGAGAAGTGGCTCTGGCCTGAGGAGAATCTCGGGGGCCAGAAGAAGGAGAGGGGAAGAGGGGCTGAGTCTGAGGGAGAAGTGGCTCTGGCCTGAGGAGAATCTCGGGGGCCAGAAGAAGGAGAGGGGAAGAGGGGCTGAGTCTGAGGGAGAAGTGGCTCTGGCCTGAGGAGAATCTCGGGGGCCAGAAGAAGGAGAGGGGAAGAGGGGCTGAGTCTGAGGGAGAAGTGGCTCTGGCCTGAGGAGAATCTCGGGGGCCAGAAGAAGGAGAGGGGAAGAGGGGCTGAGTCTGAGGGAGAAGTGGCTCTGGCCTGAGGAGAATCTCGGGGTCCAGAAGAAGGAGAGGGGAAGAGGGGCTGAGTCTGAGGGAGAAGTGGCTCTGGCCTGAGGAGAATCTCGGGGTCCAGAAGAAGGAGAGGGGAAGAGGGGCTGAGTCTGAGGGAGAAGTGGCTCTGGCCTGAGGAGAATCTCGGGGGCCAGAAGAAGGAGAGGGGAAGAGGGGCTGAGTCTGAGGGAGAAGTGGCTCTGGCCTGAGGAGAATCTCGGGGGCCAGAAGAAGGAGAGGGGAAGAGGGGCTGAGTCTGAGGGAGAAGTGGCTCTGGCCTGAGGAGAATCTCGGGGGCCAGAAGAAGGAGAGGGGAAGAGGGGCTGAGTCTGAGGGAGAAGTGGCTCTGGCCTGAGGAGAATCTCGGGGGCCAGAAGAAGGAGAGGGGAAGAGGGGCTGAGTCGGGGGGAGAAGTGGCTCTGGCCTGAGGAGAATCTCGGGGGCCAGAAGAAGGAGAGGGGAAGAGGGGCTGAGTCGGGGGGGAGAAGTGGCTCTGGCCTGAGGAGAATCTCAGGGGGGCAGAAGAAGGAGAGGGGAAGAGGGGCTGAGTCGGGGGGGAGAAGTGGCTCTGGCCTGAGGAGAATCTCGGGGGCCAGAAGAAGGAGAGGGGAAGAGGGGCTGAGTCTGAGGGAGAAGTGGCTCTGGCCTGAGGAGAATCTCGGGGGCCAGAAGAAGGAGAGGGGAAGAGGGGCTGAGTCGGGGGGGAGAAGTGGCTCTGGCCTGAGGAGAATCTCGGGGGCCAGAAGAAGGAGAGGGGAAGAGGGGCTGAGTCTGAGGGAGAAGTGGCTCTGGCCTGAGGAGAATCTCGGGGGCCAGAAGAAGGAGAGGGGAAGAGGGGCTGAGTCGGGGGGGAGAAGTGGCTCTGGCCTGAGGAGAATCTCGGGGGGCAGAAGAAGGAGAGGGGAAGAGGGGCTGAGCCTGAGGGAGAAGGGGAAGAGGGGCTGAGGAGAATCTCGGGGGCCAGAAGAAGGAGAGGGGAAGAGGGGCTGAGCCTGAGGGAGAAGGGGAAGAGGGGCTGAGGAGAATCTCGAGGGCCAGAAGAAGGAGAGGGGAAGAGGGGCTGAGTCTGAGGGAGAAGTGGCTCTGGCCTGAGGAGAATCTCGGGGGCCAGAAGGAGGAGAGGGGAAGAGGGGCTGAGTGGGGGGGAGAAGTGGCTCTGGCCTGAGGAGAATCTCGGGGGCCAGAAGAAGGAGAGGGGAAGAGGGGCTGAGTCGGGGGGAGAAGTGGCTCTGGCCTGAGGAGAATCTCGGGGGCCAGAAGAAGGAGAGGGGAAGAGGGGCTGAGCCTGAGGGAGAAGGCGAAGAGGGGCTGAGGAGAATCTCGGGGGCCAGAAGAAGGAGAGGGGGAGAGGGGCTGAGTCTGAGGGAGAAGGGGAAGAGGGGCTGAGGAGAATCTCGGGGGCCAGAAGAAGGAGAGGGGAAGAGGGGCTGAGCCTGAGGGAGTAGGGGAAGAGGGGCTGAGGAGAATCTCGGGGGCCAGAAGAAGGAGAGGGGAAGAGGGGCTGAGCCTGAGGGAGAAGGGGAAGAGGGGCTGAGGAGAATCTCGGGGGCCAGAAGAAGGAGAGGGGAAGAGGGGCTGAGTCTGAGGGAGAAGTGGCTCTGGCCTGAGGAGAATCTCGGGGGCCAGAAGAAGGAGAGGGGAAGAGGGGCTGAGTCTGAGGGAGAAGTGGCTCTGGCCTGAGGAGAATCTCGGGGGCCAGAAGAAGGAGAGGGGAAGACTGGCTGAGTCTGAGGGAGAAGTGGCTCTGGCCTGAGGAGAATCTCGGGGGCCAGAAGAAGGAGAGGGGAAGAGGGGCTGAGTCTGAGGGAGAAGTGGCTCTGGCCTGAGGAGTATCTCGGGGGCCAGAAGAAGGAGAGGGGAAGAGGGGCTGAGTCTGAGGGAGAAGTGGCTCTGGCCTGAGGAGAATCTCGGGGGCCAGAAGAAGGAGAGGGGAAGAGGGGCTGAGTCTGAGGGAGAAGTGGCTCTGGCCTGAGGAGAATCTCGAGGGCCAGAAGAAGGAGAGGGGAAGAGGGGCTGAGTCTGAGGGAGAAGTGGCTGGCCTGAGGAGTATCTCGGGGGCCAGATGAAGGAGAGGGGAAGAGGGGCTGAGTCTGAGGGAGAAGTGGCTCTGGCCTGAGGAGAATCTCGGGGGCCAGAAGAAGGAGAGGGGAAGAGGGGCTGAGTCTGAGGGAGAAGTGGCTCTGGCCTGAGGAGAATCTCGGGGTCCAGAAGAAGGAGAGGGGAAGAGGGGCTGAGTCTGAGGGAGAAGTGGCTCTGGCCTGAGGAGAATCTCGGGGGCCAGAAGAAGGAGAGGGGAAGAGGGGCTGAGTCTGAGGGAGAAGTGGCTCTGGCCTGAGGAGAATCTCGGGGGCCAGAAGAAGGAGAGGGGAAGAGGGGCTGAGTCTGAGGGAGAAGTGGCTCTGGCCTGAGGAGAATCTCGGGGGCCAGAAGAAGGAGAGGGGGAGAGGGGCTGAGTCTGAGGGAGAAGTGGCTCTGGCCTGAGGAGAATCTCGGGGTCCAGAAGAAGGAGAGGGGAAGAGGGGCTGAGTCTGAGGGAGAAGTGGCTCTGGCCTGAGGAGAATCTCGGGGTCCAGAAGAAGGAGAGGGGAAGAGGGGCTGAGTCTGAGGGAGAAGTGGCTCTGGCCTGAGGAGAATCTCGGGGGCCAGAAGAAGGAGAGGGGAAGAGGGGCTGAGTCTGAGGGAGAAGTGGCTCTGGCCTGAGGAGAATCTCGGGGGCCAGAAGAAGGAGAGGGGAAGAGGGGCTGAGTCTGAGGGAGAAGTGGCTCTGGCCTGAGGAGAATCTCGGGGGCCAGAAGAAGGAGAGGGGAAGAGGGGCTGAGTCTGAGGGAGAAGTGGCTCTGGCCTGAGGAGAATCTCGGGGGCCAGAAGAAGGAGAGGGGAAGAGGGGCTGAGTCTGAGGGAGAAGTGGCTCTGGCCTGAGGAGAATCTCGGGGGCCAGAAGAAGGAGAGGGGAAGAGGGGCTGAGTCGGGGGGGAGAAGTGGCTCTGGCCTGAGGAGAATCTCGGGGGCCAGAAGAAGGAGAGAGGAAGAGGGGCTGAGTCTGAGGGAGAAGTGGCTCTGGCCTGAGGAGAATCTCGGGGGCCAGAAGAAGGAGAGGGGAAGAGGGGCTGAGTCGGGGGGGAGAAGTGGCTCTGGCCTGAGGAGAATCTCGGGGGCCAGAAGAAGGAGAGGGGAAGAGGGGCTGAGCCTGAGGGAGAAGGGGAAGAGGGGCTGAGGAGAATCTCGGGGGCCAGAAGAAGGAGAGGGGAAGAGGGGCTGAGCCTGAGGGAGAAGTGGCTCTGGCCTGAGGAGAATCTCGAGGGCCAGAAGAAGGAGAGGGGAAGAGGGGCTGAGTCTGAGGGAGAAGTGGCTCTGGCCTGAGGAGAATCTCGGGGGCCAGAAGGAGGAGAGGGGAAGAGGGGCTGAGTGGGGGGGAGAAGTGGCTCTGGCCTGAGGAGAATCTCGGGGGCCAGAAGGAGGAGAGGGGAAGAGGGGTTGAGTCTGAGGGAGAAGTGGCTCTGGCCTGAGGAGAATCTCGGGGGCCAGAAGAAGGAGAGGGGAAGAGGGGCTGAGTCGGGGGGAGAAGTGGCTCTGGCCTGAGGAGAATCTCGGGGGCCAGAAGAAGGAGAGGGGAAGAGGGGCTTAGCCTGAGGGAGAACGCGAAGAGGGGCTGAGGAGAATCTCGGGGGCCAGAAGAAGGAGAGGGGGAGAGGGGCTGAGTCTGAGGGAGAAGGGGAAGAGGGGCTGAGGAGAATCTCGGGGGCCAGAAGAAGGAGAGGGGAAGAGGGGCTGAGTCTGAGGGAGAAGTGGCTCTGGCCTGAGGAGAATCTCGGGGGCCAGAAGAAGGAGAGGGGAAGAGGGGCTGAGTCTGAGGGAGTAGGGGAAGAGGGGCTGAGGAGAATCTCGGGGGCCAGAAGAAGGAGAGGGGAAGAGGGGCTGAGCCTGAGGGAGAAGGGGAAGAGGGGCTGAGGAGAATCTCGGGGGCCAGAAGAAGGAGAGGGGAAGAGGGGCTGAGTCTGAGGGAGAAGTGGCTCTGGCCTGAGGAGAATCTCGGGGGCCAGAAGAAGGAGAGGGGAAGAGGGGCTGAGTCTGAGGGAGAAGTGGCTCTGGCCTGAGGAGAATCTCGGGGTCCAGAAGAAGGAGAGGGGAAGAGGGGCTGAGTCTGAGGGAGAAGTGGCTCTGGCCTGAGGAGAATCTCGGGGGCCAGAAGAAGGAGAGGGGAAGAGGGGCTGAGTCTGAGGGAGAAGTGGCTCTGGCCTGAGGAGAATCTCGGGGGCCAGAAGAAGGAGAGGGGAAGAGGGGCTGAGTCTGAGGGAGAAGTGGCTCTGGCCTGAGGAGAATCTCGGGGGCCAGAAGAAGGAGAGGGGAAGAGGGGCTGAGTCTGAGGGAGAAGTGGCTCTGGCCTGAGGAGAATCTCGGGGGCCAGAAGAAGGAGAGGGGAAGAGGGGCTGAGTCGGGGGGAGAAGTGGCTCTGGCCTGAGGAGAATCTCGGGGGCCAGAAGAAGGAGAGGGGAAGAGGGGCTGAGTCGGGGGGGAGAAGTGGCTCTGGCCTGAGGAGAATCTCAGGGGGGCAGAAGAAGGAGAGGGGAAGAGGGGCTGAGTCGGGGGGGAGAAGTGGCTCTGGCCTGAGGAGAATCTCGGGGGCCAGAAGAAGGAGAGGGGAAGAGGGGCTGAGTCTGAGGGAGAAGTGGCTCTGGCCTGAGGAGAATCTCGGGGGCCAGAAGAAGGAGAGGGGAAGAGGGGCTGAGTCGGGGGGGAGAAGTGGCTCTGGCCTGAGGAGAATCTCGGGGGCCAGAAGAAGGAGAGGGGAAGAGGGGCTGAGTCTGAGGGAGAAGTGGCTCTGGCCTGAGGAGAATCTCGGGGGCCAGAAGAAGGAGAGGGGAAGAGGGGCTGAGTCGGGGGGGAGAAGTGGCTCTGGCCTGAGGAGAATCTCGGGGGGCAGAAGAAGGAGAGGGGAAGAGGGGCTGAGCCTGAGGGAGAAGGGGAAGAGGGGCTGAGGAGAATCTCGGGGGCCAGAAGAAGGAGAGGGGAAGAGGGGCTGAGCCTGAGGGAGAAGTGGCTCTGGCCTGAGGAGAATCTCGAGGGCCAGAAGAAGGAGAGGGGAAGAGGGGCTGAGTCTGAGGGAGAAGTGGCTCTGGCCTGAGGAGAATCTCGGGGGCCAGAAGGAGGAGAGGGGAAGAGGGGCTGAGTGGGGGGGAGAAGTGGCTCTGGCCTGAGGAGAATCTCGGGGGCCAGAAGAAGGAGAGGGGAAGAGGGGCTGAGTCGGGGGGAGAAGTGGCTCTGGCCTGAGGAGAATCTCGGGGGCCAGAAGAAGGAGAGGGGAAGAGGGGCTGAGCCTGAGGGAGAAGGCGAAGAGGGGCTGAGGAGAATCTCGGGGGCCAGAAGAAGGAGAGGGGGAGAGGGGCTGAGTCTGAGGGAGAAGGGGAAGAGGGGCTGAGGAGAATCTCGGGGGCCAGAAGAAGGAGAGGGGAAGAGGGGCTGAGCCTGAGGGAGTAGGGGAAGAGGGGCTGAGGAGAATCTCGGGGGCCAGAAGAAGGAGAGGGGAAGAGGGGCTGAGCCTGAGGGAGAAGGGGAAGAGGGGCTGAGGAGAATCTCGGGGGCCAGAAGAAGGAGAGGGGAAGAGGGGCTGAGTCTGAGGGAGAAGTGGCTCTGGCCTGAGGAGAATCTCGGGGGCCAGAAGAAGGAGAGGGGAAGAGGGGCTGAGTCTGAGGGAGAAGTGGCTCTGGCCTGAGGAGAATCTCGGGGGCCAGAAGAAGGAGAGGGGAAGACTGGCTGAGTCTGAGGGAGAAGTGGCTCTGGCCTGAGGAGAATCTCGGGGGCCAGAAGAAGGAGAGGGGAAGAGGGGCTGAGTCTGAGGGAGAAGTGGCTCTGGCCTGAGGAGTATCTCGGGGGCCAGAAGAAGGAGAGGGGAAGAGGGGCTGAGTCTGAGGGAGAAGTGGCTCTGGCCTGAGGAGAATCTCGGGGGCCAGAAGAAGGAGAGGGGAAGAGGGGCTGAGTCTGAGGGAGAAGTGGCTCTGGCCTGAGGAGAATCTCGAGGGCCAGAAGAAGGAGAGGGGAAGAGGGGCTGAGTCTGAGGGAGAAGTGGCTGGCCTGAGGAGTATCTCGGGGGCCAGATGAAGGAGAGGGGAAGAGGGGCTGAGTCTGAGGGAGAAGTGGCTCTGGCCTGAGGAGAATCTCGGGGGCCAGAAGAAGGAGAGGGGAAGAGGGGCTGAGTCTGAGGGAGAAGTGGCTCTGGCCTGAGGAGAATCTCGGGGTCCAGAAGAAGGAGAGGGGAAGAGGGGCTGAGTCTGAGGGAGAAGTGGCTCTGGCCTGAGGAGAATCTCGGGGGCCAGAAGAAGGAGAGGGGAAGAGGGGCTGAGTCTGAGGGAGAAGTGGCTCTGGCCTGAGGAGAATCTCGGGGGCCAGAAGAAGGAGAGGGGAAGAGGGGCTGAGTCTGAGGGAGAAGTGGCTCTGGCCTGAGGAGAATCTCGGGGGCCAGAAGAAGGAGAGGGGGAGAGGGGCTGAGTCTGAGGGAGAAGTGGCTCTGGCCTGAGGAGAATCTCGGGGTCCAGAAGAAGGAGAGGGGAAGAGGGGCTGAGTCTGAGGGAGAAGTGGCTCTGGCCTGAGGAGAATCTCGGGGTCCAGAAGAAGGAGAGGGGAAGAGGGGCTGAGTCTGAGGGAGAAGTGGCTCTGGCCTGAGGAGAATCTCGGGGGCCAGAAGAAGGAGAGGGGAAGAGGGGCTGAGTCTGAGGGAGAAGTGGCTCTGGCCTGAGGAGAATCTCGGGGGCCAGAAGAAGGAGAGGGGAAGAGGGGCTGAGTCTGAGGGAGAAGTGGCTCTGGCCTGAGGAGAATCTCAGGGGCCAGAAGAAGGAGAGGGGAAGAGGGGCTGAGTCGGGGGGAGAAGTGGCTCTGGCCTGAGGAGAATCTCGGGGGCCAGAAGAAGGAGAGGGGAAGAGGGGCTGAGTCTGAGGGAGAAGGGGCTCTGGCCTGAGGAGAATCTCGGGGGCCAGAAGAAGGAGAGGGGAAGAGGGGCTGAGTCTGAGGGAGAAGTGGCTCTGGCCTGAGGAGAATCTCGGGGGCCAGAAGAAGGAGAGGGGAAGAGGGGCTGAGTCGGGGGGGAGAAGTGGCTCTGGCCTGAGGAGAATCTCGGGGGCCAGAAGAAGGAGAGGGGAAGAGGGGCTGAGTCGGGGGGGAGAAGTGGCTCTGGCCTGAGGAGAATCTCGGGGGCCAGAAGAAGGAGAGGGGAAGAGGGGCTGAGTCTGAGGGAGAAGGGGCTCTGGCCTGAGGAGAATCTCGGGGGCCAGAAGAAGGAGAGGGGAAGAGGGGCTGAGTCTGAGGGAGAAGTGGCTCTGGCCTGAGGAGAATCTCGGGGGCCAGAAGAAGGAGAGGGGAAGAGGGGCTGAGTCGGGGGGGAGAAGTGGCTCTGGCCTGAGGAGAATCTCGGGGGCCAGAAGAAGGAGAGGGGAAGAGGGGCTGAGTCTGAGGGAGAAGTGGCTCTGGCCTGAGGAGAATCTCGGGGGCCAGAAGAAGGAGAGGGGAAGAGGGGCTGAGTCGGGGGGGAGAAGTGGCTCTGGCCTGAGGAGAATCTCGGGGGCCAGAAGAAGGAGAGGGGAAGAGGGGCTGAGCCTGAGGGAGAAGGGGAAGAGGGGCTGAGGAGAATCTCGGGGGCCAGAAGAAGGAGAGGGGAAGAGGGGCTGAGCCTGAGGGAGAAGTGGCTCTGGCCTGAGGAGAATCTCGAGGGCCAGAAGAAGGAGAGGGGAAGAGGGGCTGAGTCTGAGGGAGAAGTGGCTCTGGCCTGAGGAGAATCTCGGGGGCCAGAAGGAGGAGAGGGGAAGAGGGGCTGAGTGGGAGGGAGAAGTGGCTCTGGCCTGAGGAGAATCTCGGGGGCAGAAGGAGGAGAGGGGAAGAGGGGTTGAGTCTGAGGGAGAAGTGGCTCTGGCCTGAGGAGAATCTCAGGGGCCAGAAGAAGGAGAGGGGAAGAGGGGCTGAGTCGGGGGGAGAAGTGGCTCTGGCCTGAGGAGAATCTCGGGGGCCAGAAGAAGGAGAGGGGAAGAGGGGCTTAGCCTGAGGGAGAAGGCGAAGAGGGGCTGAGGAGAATCTCGGGGGCCAGAAGAAGGAGAGGGGGAGAGGGGCTGAGTCTGAGGGAGAAGGGGAAGAGGGGCTGAGGAGAATCTCGGGGGCCAGAAGAAGGAGAGGGGAAGAGGGGCTGAGCCTGAGGGAGTAGGGGAAGAGGGGCTGAGGAGAATCTCGGGGGCCAGAAGAAGGAGAGGGGAAGAGGGGCTGAGCCTGAGGGAGAAGGGGAAGAGGGGCTGAGGAGAATCTCGGGGGCCAGAAGAAGGAGAGGGGAAGAGGGGCTGAGTCTGAGGGAGAAGTGGCTCTGGCCTGAGGAGAATCTCGGGGGCCAGAAGAAGGAGAGGGGAAGAGGGGCTGAGTCTGAGGGAGAAGTGGCTCTGGCCTGAGGAGAATCTCGGGGGCCAGAAGAAGGAGAGGGGAAGAGGGGCTGAGTCTGAGGGAGAAGTGGCTCTGGCCTGAGGAGAATCTCGGGGGCCAGAAGAAGGAGAGGGGAAGAGGGGCTGAGTCTGAGGGAGAAGTGGCTCTGGCCTGAGGAGAATCTCGGGGGCCAGAAGAAGGAGAGGGGAAGAGGGGCTGAGTCTGAGGGAGAAGTGGCTCTGGCCTGAGGAGAATCTCGAGGGCCAGAAGAAGGAGAGGGGAAGAGGGGCTGAGTCTGAGGGAGAAGTGGCTCTGGCCTGAGGAGAATCTCGGGGGCCAGAAGAAGGAGAGGGGAAGAGGGGCTGAGTCGGGGGGGAGAAGTGGCTCTGGCCTGAGGAGAATCTCGGGGGCCAGAAGAAGGAGAGGGGAAGAGGGGCTGAGTCTGAGGGAGAAGGGGCTCTGGCCTGAGGAGAATCTCGGGGGCCAGAAGAAGGAGAGGGGAAGAGGGGCTGAGTCTGAGGGAGAAGGGGCTCTGGCCTGAGGAGAATCTCGGGGGCCAGAAGAAGGAGAGGGGAAGAGGGGCTGAGTCGGGGGGAGAAGTGGCTCTGGCCTGAGGAGAATCTCGGGGGCCAGAAGAAGGAGAGGGGAAGAGGGGCTGAGTCGGGGGGAGAAGTGGCTCTGGCCTGAGGAGCATCTCGGGGGCCAGAAGAAGGAGAGGGGAAGAGGGGCTGAGTCTGAGGGAGAAGGGGCTCTGGCCTGAGGAGAATCTCGGGGGCCAGAAGAAGGAGAGAGGAAGAGGGGCTGAGTCGGGGGGAGAAGTGGCTCTGGCCTGAGGAGAATCTCGGGGGCCAGAAGAAGGAGAGGGGAAGAGGGGCTGAGTCTGAGGGAGAAGTGGCTCTGGCCTGAGGAGAATCTCGGGGGCCAGAAGAAGGAGAGGGGAAGAGGGGCTGAGTCTGAGGGAGAAGGGGCTCTGGCCTGAGGAGAATCTCGGGGGCCAGAAGAAGGACAGGGGAAGAGGGGCTGAGTCGGGGGGAGAAGTGGCTCTGGCCTGAGGAGAATCTCGGGGGCCAGAAGAAGGAGAGGGGAAGAGGGGCTGAGTCTGAGGGAGAAGTGTCTCTGGCCTGAGGAGAATCTCGGGGGCCAGAAGAAGGAGAGGGGCTGAGTCTGAGGGAGAAGTGGCTCTGGCCTGAGGAGAATCTCGGGGGCCAGAAGAAGGAGAGGGGAAGAGGGGCTGAGTCTGAGGGAGAAGTGGCTCTGGCCTGAGGAGAATCTCGGGGGCCAGAAGAAGGAGAGGGGAAGAGGGGCTGAGTCGGGGGGGAGAAGTGGCTCTGGCCTGAGGAGAATCTCGGGGGCCAGAAGAAGGAGAGGGGAAGAGGGGCTGAGTCTGAGGGAGAAGTGGCTCTGGCCTGAGGAGAATCTCGGGGGCCAGAAGAAGCAGAGGGGAAGAGGGGCTGAGTGGGGGGGAGAAGTGGCTCTGGCCTGAGGAGAATCTCGGGGGCCAGAAGAAGGAGAGGGGAAGAGGGGCTGAGCCTGAGGGAGAAGGGGAAGAGGGGCTGAGGAGAATCTCGGGGGCCAGAAGAAGGAGAGGGGAAGAGGGGCTGAGCCTGAGGGAGAAGGGGAAGAGGGGCTGAGGAGAATCTCGGGGGCCAGAAGAAGGAGAGGGGAAGAGGGGCTGAGTCTGAGGGAGAAGTGGCTCTGGCCTGAGGAGAATCTCGGGGGCCAGAAGGAGGAGAGGGGAAGAGGGGCTGAGTGGGGGGGAGAAGTGGCTCTGGCCTGAGGAGAATCTCGGGGGCCAGAAGGAGGAGAGGGGAGAGGGGCTGAGTCTGAGGGAGAAGTGGCTCTGGCCTGAGGAGAATCTCGGGGGCCAGAAGAAGGAGAGGGGAAGAGGGGCTGAGTGGGGGGGAGAAGTGGCTCTGGCCTGAGGAGAATCTCGGGGGCCAGAAGAAGGAGAGGGGAAGAGGGGCTGAGTCTGAGGGAGAAGTGGCTCTGGCCTGAGGAGAATCTCGGGGGCCAGAAGAAGGAGAGGGGAAGAGGGGCTGAGTCTGAGGGAGAAGTGGCTCTGGCCTGAGGAGAATCTCGGGGGCCAGAAGAAGGAGAGGGGAAGAGGGGCTGAGTCTGAGGGAGAAGTGGCTCTGGCCTGAGGAGAATCTCGGGGGCCAGAAGAAGGAGAGGGGAAGAGGGGCTGAGTCTGAGGGAGAAGGGGCTCTGGCCTGAGGAGAATCTTGGGGGCCAGAAGAAGGAGAGGGGCTGAGTCTGAGGGAGAAGTGGCTCTGGCCTGAGGAGAATCTCGGGGGCCAGAAGAAGGAGAGGGGAAGAGGGGCTGAGTCTGAGGGAGAAGGGGAAGAGGGGCTGAGGAGAATCTCGGGGGCCAGAAGAAGGAGAGGGGCTGAGTCTGAGGGAGAAGTGGCTCTGGCCTGAGGAGAATCTCGGGGGCCAGAAGAAGGAGAGGGGAAGAGGGGCTGAGTCGGGGGGAGAAGTGGCTCTGGCCTGAGGAGAATCTCGGGGGCCAGAAGAAGGAGAGGGGAAGAGGGGCTGAGTCTGAGGGAGAAGTGGCTCTGGCCTGAGGAGAATCTCGGGGGCCAGAAGAAGGAGAGGGGAAGAGGGGCTGAGTCGGGGGGGAGAAGTGGCTCTGGCCTGAGGAGAATCTCGGGGGCCAGAAGAAGGAGAGGGGCTGAGTCTGAGGGAGAAGTGGCTCTGGCCTGAGGAGAATCTCGGGGGCCAGAAGAAGGAGAGGGGAAGAGGGGCTGAGTCTGAGGGAGAAGTGGCTCTGGCCTGAGGAGAATCTCGGGGGCCAGAAGAAGGAGAGGGGAAGAGGGGCTGAGTCGGGGGGGAGAAGTGGCTCTGGCCTGAGGAGAATCTCGGGGGCCAGAAGAAGGAGAGGGGAAGAGGGGCTGAGTCTGAGGGAGAAGTGGCTCTGGCCTGAGGAGAATCTCGGGGGCCAGAAGAAGGAGAGGGGAAGAGGGGCTGAGTCTGAGGGAGAAGTGGCTCTGGCCTGAGGAGAATCTCGGGGGCCAGAAGAAGGAGAGGGGAAGAGGGGCTGAGTCGGGGGGAGAAGTGGCTCTGGCCTGAGGAGAATCTCGGGGGCCAGAAGAAGAAGAGGGGAAGAGGGGCTGAGTGGGGGGGAGAAGTGGCTCTGGCCTGAGGAGACCCTGGGGGGCAGAAGAAGGAGAGGGGAAGAGGGGCTGAGTCTGAGGGAGAAGTGGCTCTGGCCTGAGGAGAATCTCGGGGGCCAGAAGAAGGAGAGGGGAAGAGGGGCTGAGTCTGAGGGAGAAGTGGCTCTGGCCTGAGGAGAATCTCGGGGGCCAGAAGAAGGAGAGGGGAAGAGGGGCTGAGTCGGGGGGGAGAAGTGGCTCTGGCCTGAGGAGAATCTCGGGGGCCAGAAGAAGGAGAGGGGAAGAGGGGCTGAGTCTGAGGGAGAAGGGGCTCTGGCCTGAGGAGAATCTCGGGGGCCAGAAGAAGGAGAGGGGAAGAGGGGCTGAGTCTGAGGGAGAAGGGGCTCTGGCCTGAGGAGAATCTCGGGGGCCAGAAGGAGAGAGGAAGAGGGGCTGAGTCTGAGGGAGAAGTGGCTCTGGCCTGAGGAGAATCTCGAGGGCCAGAAGAAGGAGAGGGGAAGAGGGGCTGAGTCTGAGGGAGAAGTGGCTCTGGCCTGAGGAGAATCTCGGGGGCCAGAAGAAGGAGAGGGGAAGAGGGGCTGAGTCGGGGGGAGAAGTGGCTCTGGCCTGAGGAGAATCTCGGGGGCCAGAAGGAGGAGAGGGGTAGAGGGGCTGAGTCTGAGGGAGAAGTGGCTCTGGCCTGAGGAGAATCTCGGGGGCCAGAAGAAGGAGAGGGGAAGAGGGGCTGAGTCTGAGGGAGAAGTGGCTCTGGCCTGAGGAGAATCTCGGGGGCCAGAAGGAGGAGAGGGGTAGAGGGGCTGAGTCTGAGGGAGAAGTGGCTCTGGCCTGAGGAGAATCTCGGGGGCCAGAAGAAGGAGAGGGGAAGAGGGGCTGAGTCTGAGGGAGAAGGGGAAGAGGGGCTGAGGAGAATCTCGGGGGCCAGAAGGAGAGGGGAAGAGGGGCTGAGTCTGAGGGAGAAGTGGCTCTGGCCTGAGGAGAATCTCGGGGGCCAGAAGAAGGAGAGGGGAAGAGGGGCTGAGTCTGAGGGAGAAGGGGCTCTGGCCTGAGGAGAATCTCGGGGGCCAGAAGGAGGAGAGGGGAAGAGGGGCTGAGTCTGAGGGAGAAGGGGCTCTGGCCTGAGGAGAATCTCGGGGGCCAGAAGGAGGAGAGGGGAAGAGGGGCTGAGTCTGAGGGAGAAGTGGCTCTGGCCTGAGGAGAATCTCGGGGGCCAGAAGAAGGAGAGGGGAAGAGGGGCTGAGTCTGAGGGAGAAGTGGCTCTGGCCTGAGGAGAATCTCGGGGGCCAGAAGAAGGAGAGGGGAAGAGGGGCTGAGTCTGAGGGAGAAGTGGCTCTGGCCTGAGGAGAATCTCGGGGGCCAGAAGAAGGAGAGGGGAAGAGGGGCTGAGTCTGAGGGAGAAGTGGCTCTGGCCTGAGGAGAATCTCGGGGGCCAGAAGAAGGAGAGGGGAAGAGGGGCTGAGTCTGAGGGAGAAGTGGCTCTGGCCTGAGGAGAATCTCGGGGGCCAGAAGAAGGAGAGGGGAAGAGGGGCTGAGTCTGAGGGAGAAGTGGCTCTGGCCTGAGGAGAATCTCGGGGGCCAGAAGAAGGAGAGGGGAAGAGGGGCTGAGTCTGAGGGAGAAGTGGCTCTGGCCTGAGGAGAATCTGGGGGGCCAGAAGAAGGAGAGGGGAAGAGGGGCTGAGTCTGAGGGAGAAGTGGCTCTGGCCTGAGGAGAATCTCGGGGGCCAGAAGAAGGAGAGGGGAAGAGGGGCTGAGTCTGAGGGAGAAGTGGCTCTGGCCTGAGGAGAATCTCGGGGGCCAGAAGAAGGAGAGGGGAAGAGGGGCTGAGTCTGAGGGAGAAGTGGCTCTGGCCTGAGGAGAATCTCGGGGGCCAGAAGAAGGAGAGGGGAAGAGGGGCTGAGTCGGGGGGGAGAAGTGGCTCTGGCCTGAGGAGAATCTCGGGGGCCAGAAGAAGGAGAGGGGAAGAGGGGCTGAGTCTGAGGGAGAAGTGGCTCTGGCCTGAGGAGAATCTCGGGGGCCAGAAGAAGGAGAGGGGAAGAGGGGCTGAGTCGGGGGGGAGAAGTGGCTCTGGCCTGAGGAGAATCTCGGGGGCCAGAAGAAGGAGAGGGGAAGAGGGGCTGAGCCTGAGGGAGAAGGGGAAGAGGGGCTGAGGAGAATCTCGGGGGCCAGAAGAAGGAGAGGGGAAGAGGGGCTGAGCCTGAGGGAGAAGGGGAAGAGGGGCTGAGGAGAATCTTGGGGGCCAGAAGAAGGAGAGGGGAAGAGGGGCTGAGCCTGAGGGAGTAGGGGAAGAGGGGCTGAGGAGAATCTCGGGGGCCAGAAGAAGGAGAGGGGAAGAGGGGCTGAGCCTGAGGGAGAAGGGGAAGAGGGGCTGAGGAGAATCTCGGGGGCCAGAAGAAGGAGAGGGGAAGAGGGGCTGAGTCTGAGGGAGAAGTGGCTCTGGCCTGAGGAGAATCTCGGGGGCCAGAAGAAGGAGAGGGGAAGAGGGGCTGAGTCTGAGGGAGAAGTGGCTCTGGCCTGAGGAGAATCTCGGGGGCCAGAAGAAGGAGAGGGGAAGAGGGGCTGAGTCTGAGGGAGAAGTGGCTCTGGCCTGAGGAGAATCTCGGGGGCCAGAAGAAGGAGAGGGGAAGAGGGGCTGAGTCTGAGGGAGAAGTGGCTCTGGCCTGAGGAGTATCTCGGGGGCCAGAAGAAGGAGAGGGGAAGAGGGGCTGAGTCTGAGGGAGAAGTGGCTCTGGCCTGAGGAGAATCTCGGGGGCCAGAAGAAGGAGAGGGGAAGAGGGGCTGAGTCGGGGGGGAGAAGTGGCTCTGGCCTGAGGAGAATCTCGGGGGCCAGAAGAAGGAGAGGGGAAGAGGGGCTGAGTCTGAGGGAGAAGTGGCTCTGGCCTGAGGAGAATCTCGGGGGCCAGAAGAAGGAGAGGGGAAGAGGGGCTGAGTCTGAGGGAGAAGGGGCTCTGGCCTGAGGAGAATCTCGGGGGCCAGAAGAAGGAGAGGGGAAGAGGGGCTGAGTCGGGGGGAGAAGTGGCTCTGGCCTGAGGAGAATCTCGGGGGCCAGAAGAAGGAGAGGGGAAGAGGGGCTGAGTCTGAGGGAGAAGTGGCTCTGGCCTGAGGAGAATCTCGGGGGCCAGAAGAAGGAGAGGGGAAGAGGGGCTGAGTCTGAGGGAGAAGTGGCTCTGGCCTGAGGAGAATCTCGGGGGCCAGAAGAAGGAGAGGGGAAGAGGGGCTGAGTCTGAGGGAGAAGTGGCTCTGGCCTGAGGAGAATCTCGGGGGCCAGAAGAAGGAGAGGGGAAGAGGGGCTGAGTCGGGGGGAGAAGTGGCTCTGGCCTGAGGAGAATCTCGGGGGCCAGAAGAAGGAGAGGGGAAGAGGGGCTGAGTCTGAGGGAGAAGTGGCTCTGGCCTGAGGAGAATCTCGGGGGCCAGAAGAAGGAGAGGGGAAGAGGGGCTGAGTCTGAGGGAGAAGTGGCTCTGGCCTGAGGAGAATCTCGGGGGCCAGAAGAAGGAGAGGGGAAGAGGGGCTGAGTCTGAGGGAGAAGTGGCTCTGGCCTGAGGAGAATCTGGGGGGCCAGAAGAAGGAGAGGGGAAGAGGGGCTGAGTCTGAGGGAGAAGTGGCTCTGGCCTGAGGAGAATCTCGGGGGCCAGAAGAAGGAGAGGGGAAGAGGGGCTGAGTCTGAGGGAGAAGTGGCTCTGGCCTGAGGAGAATCTCGGGGGCCAGAAGAAGGAGAGGGGAAGAGGGGCTGAGTCTGAGGGAGAAGTGGCTCTGGCCTGAGGAGAATCTCGGGGGCCAGAAGAAGGAGAGGGGAAGAGGGGCTGAGTCGGGGGGGAGAAGTGGCTCTGGCCTGAGGAGAATCTCGGGGGCCAGAAGAAGGAGAGGGGAAGAGGGGCTGAGTCTGAGGGAGAAGTGGCTCTGGCCTGAGGAGAATCTCGGGGGCCAGAAGAAGGAGAGGGGAAGAGGGGCTGAGTCGGGGGGGAGAAGTGGCTCTGGCCTGAGGAGAATCTCGGGGGCCAGAAGAAGGAGAGGGGAAGAGGGGCTGAGCCTGAGGGAGAAGGGGAAGAGGGGCTGAGGAGAATCTCGGGGGCCAGAAGAAGGAGAGGGGAAGAGGGGCTGAGCCTGAGGGAGAAGGGGAAGAGGGGCTGAGGAGAATCTTGGGGGCCAGAAGAAGGAGAGGGGAAGAGGGGCTGAGCCTGAGGGAGTAGGGGAAGAGGGGCTGAGGAGAATCTCGGGGGCCAGAAGAAGGAGAGGGGAAGAGGGGCTGAGCCTGAGGGAGAAGGGGAAGAGGGGCTGAGGAGAATCTCGGGGGCCAGAAGAAGGAGAGGGGAAGAGGGGCTGAGTCTGAGGGAGAAGTGGCTCTGGCCTGAGGAGAATCTCGGGGGCCAGAAGAAGGAGAGGGGAAGAGGGGCTGAGTCTGAGGGAGAAGTGGCTCTGGCCTGAGGAGAATCTCGGGGGCCAGAAGAAGGAGAGGGGAAGAGGGGCTGAGTCTGAGGGAGAAGTGGCTCTGGCCTGAGGAGAATCTCGGGGGCCAGAAGAAGGAGAGGGGAAGAGGGGCTGAGTCTGAGGGAGAAGTGGCTCTGGCCTGAGGAGTATCTCGGGGGCCAGAAGAAGGAGAGGGGAAGAGGGGCTGAGTCTGAGGGAGAAGTGGCTCTGGCCTGAGGAGAATCTCGGGGGCCAGAAGAAGGAGAGGGGAAGAGGGGCTGAGTCGGGGGGGAGAAGTGGCTCTGGCCTGAGGAGAATCTCGGGGGCCAGAAGAAGGAGAGGGGAAGAGGGGCTGAGTCTGAGGGAGAAGGGGCTCTGGCCTGAGGAGAATCTCGGGGGCCAGAAGAAGGAGAGGGGAAGAGGGGCTGAGTCTGAGGGAGAAGGGGCTCTGGCCTGAGGAGAATCTCGGGGGCCAGAAGAAGGAGAGGGGAAGAGGGGCTGAGTCGGGGGGAGAAGTGGCTCTGGCCTGAGGAGAATCTCGGGGGCCAGAAGAAGGAGAGGGGAAGAGGGGCTGAGTCGGGGGGAGAAGTGGCTCTGGCCTGAGGAGAATCTCGGGGGCCAGAAGAAGGAGAGGGGAAGAGGGGCTGAGTCTGAGGGAGAAGGGGCTCTGGCCTGAGGAGAATCTCGGGGGCCAGAAGAAGGAGAGAGGAAGAGGGGCTGAGTCGGGGGGAGAAGTGGCTCTGGCCTGAGGAGAATCTCGGGGGCCAGAAGAAGGAGAGGGGAAGAGGGGCTGAGTCTGAGGGAGAAGTGGCTCTGGCCTGAGGAGAATCTCGGGGGCCAGAAGAAGGAGAGGGGAAGAGGGGCTGAGTCTGAGGGAGAAGGGGCTCTGGCCTGAGGAGAATCTCGGGGGCCAGAAGAAGGAGAGGGGAAGAGGGGCTGAGTCGGGGGGAGAAGTGGCTCTGGCCTGAGGAGAATCTCGGGGGCCAGAAGAAGGAGAGGGGAAGAGGGGCTGAGTCTGAGGGAGAAGTGGCTCTGGCCTGAGGAGAATCTCGGGGGCCAGAAGAAGGAGAGGGGAAGAGGGGCTGAGTCGGGGGGAGAAGTGGCTCTGGCCTGAGGAGAATCTCGGGGGCCAGAAGAAGGAGAGGGGAAGAGGGGCTGAGTCTGAGGGAGAAGTGGCTCTGGCCTGAGGAGAATCTCGGGGGCCAGAAGAAGGAGAGGGGAAGAGGGGCTGAGTCGGGGGGAGAAGTGGCTCTGGCCTGAGGAGAATCTCGGGGGCCAGAAGAAGGAGAGGGGAAGAGGGGCTGAGTCTGAGGGAGAAGTGGCTCTGGCCTGAGGAGAATCTCGGGGGCCAGAAGAAGGAGAGGGGAAGAGGGGCTGAGTCTGAGGGAGAAGTGGCTCTGGCCTGAGGAGAATCTCGGGGGCCAGAAGAAGGAGAGGGGAAGAGGGGCTGAGTCTGAGGGAGAAGGGGCTCTGGCCTGAGGAGAATCTTGGGGGCCAGAAGAAGGAGAGGGGAAGAGGGGCTGAGTCAGGGGGAGAAGTGGCTCTGACCTGAGGAGAATCTCAGGGGCCAGAAGAAGGAGAGGGGAAGAGGGGCTGAGTCTGAGGGAGAAGTGGCTCTGACCTGAGGAGAATCTCAGGGGCCAGAAGAAGGAGAGGGGAAGAGGGGCTGAGTCTGAGGGAGAAGTGGCTCTGGCCTGAGGAGAATCTCGGGGGCCAGAAGAAGGAGAGGGGAAGAGGGGCTGAGTCTGAGGGAGAAGTGGCTCTGGCCTGAGGAGAATCTCGGGGGCCAGAAGAAGGAGAGGGGAAGAGGGGCTGAGTCTGAGGGAGAAGGGGCTCTGGCCTGAGGAGAATCTTGGGGGCCAGAAGAAGGAGAGGGGAAGAGGGGCTGAGTCTGAGGGAGAAGGGGCTCTGGCCTGAGGAGAATCTCGGGGGCCAGAAGAAGGAGAGGGGAAGAGGGGCTGAGTCCGGGGGAGAAGTGGCTCTGGCCTGAGGAGAATCTCTGGGGCCAGACGAAGGAGAGGGGAAGAGGGGCTGAGTCTGAGGGAGAAGTGGCTCTGGCCTGAGGAGAATCTCGGGGGCCAGAAGAAGGAGAGGGGAAGAGGGGCTGAGTCTGAGGGAGAAGGGGCTCTGGCCTGAGGAGAATCTCGGGGGCCAGAAGAAGGAGAGGGGAAGAGGGGCTGAGTCTGAGGGAGAAGGGGCTCTGGCCTGAGGAGAATCTCGGGGGCCAGAAGAAGGAGAGGGGAAGAGGGGCTGAGTCGGGGGGAGAAGTGGCTCTGGCCTGAGGAGAATCTCGGGGGCCAGAAGAAGGAGAGTGGAAGAGGGGCTGAGTCTGAGGGAGAAGTGGCTCTGGCCTGAGGAGAATCTCGGGGGCCAGAAGGAGGAGAGGGGAAGAGGGGCTGAGTCTGAGGGAGAAGTGGCTCTGGCCTGAGGAGAATCTCGGGGGCCAGAAGGAGGAGCCTGGCAGCTGAGGGAGGAAGAGGGGCTGGAGGGGCCGGGGGGGGGAGCCAGGCGGAGTCTCTGGGGGTCTGAGAGGAAGAAGGGGGCCGAGGGGTCCCCGGGGTCTGGCGCCTCAGGAGGGGCATTGCTGAGAGGAGAGAGGGAGGCTGAGGAGAAGGAACCTGGGCTGGTGAAAAGGATGGAACTGCTCCACCTCCATAACTAGGGAAGGAGCGAGAGACCGAGTTGAGCTCTCCCCCCCCCCCCAGTCTAGAAACCGGAACATCAATGTATCTGAAGTGTAACCGCTCATTTGAGCAAGTGAAGTTGAAGGAAAGCTGTGCCTATGCTACTGGTCTACCTTATAGGAATGTTATAAAAGTTTGTTTTTATGGAGCACTTTGAAAAACGCTTCAGAATGCACCACACGGAGGTTGTTTCTCTCCCCATGTTGCGCCCACCCCCTCCTGCTCCACCTTCCCTCTGCATTCAGGGGGCACAGATTGGCCTTTCACCAAACCCCCCCTTATTCCCACTGCCACCCCAGAACTCTGACCTGAGCACTTCACCCCCAACCTAGCGAAGAACGAGGTGTGAGGTGGAGTACAACTTATTTATTAAAAACAAACACTAATTTCAAGATAACTTGGCGTGGATAAGTTAGGGCTGCCATAAGTCCAGATTTTCCTGGATCTTAGATAAATCAATAAAAAAATCTTGTTATTTTGGCATTGTCGTAAAATGGGGGGGGGGTCCTATAAAAAGCACAACTATGTTAGGGTCTTCCTAAAACTGCTCAACAGCTTTCAGAGTGTCCTGGTTTTTACTTTTTGAAATATGGCAACTCTAACATAAGTGTATGGTTTCAAATCTTCCAGTTTTTCTTTTCTTTCTTTTCTTACTTTATTACTATTGTAACAATGGGTATTACAAGGATGTTCCTCTACTAGTGAGTTCAACCTCCAACTGTTTCCTTGCAGGCTTTCTCCACCGGCCTGAGGGGGCCGGGTCCAAGGTGATGAGCAGATGGACTCCAGCTACAAAAGCTGAGACCGTGGAAGAGGACAGAGACCATCCTGGCTGTGAGTCCTCTAAGACCTTCTCCTGCCTTGCAGGCCTTTTCCCATGCGGCCTAGCAAAGTCCAGACTGACTCCAGCTACAAAACTGGGGCCGCTGAATAAACTCTTGGGCTTAGCAGGTTTGTTGTTGCTACAGGTTTTTCTATCTTTATTTTAGATCTTCTCATGATTTATGTGTATTCTTCACTGTGGTTGTGTATTTTAATGTTTTATTTATTGCTTATGACTACTCTGCTATTTATTTATTACATTTGTAAGACGCTGTGGGTAAAAACCTCAGCCCCTAGGACTTGCCGATCATCAGGTCGGCGGTTCGAATCCCCACGGCGGGGTGCGCCCCCGTTGCTCGGTCCCAGCGCCTGCCAACCTAGCAGTTAGAAAGCACCCCTGGGTGCAAGTAGATAAATAGGGACTGCTTACCAGCGGGAAGCCCCTTCATGGATCACTGCCTTGCCGTGGTGAAGGGGCTTGAAGAACTCAGAGAAGCTATGAACTACGCCGAGCAGGGCACCCAAGATGAACAGGTCATAGTGGAGAGTTTTGACCAAACGTGATCCACCTGGAGTAGGAATCGGCAAGCCACTCCAGTATCCCTGCCAAGAAAACTCCATGGACAAAGACAACAGGCATATAAAAGTTATGACACTGGAAGATGAGCCCCTCAGGTCGGAAGGTGTCCAACATGCTACTGGGGAAGAGCGGAGGACAAGTACAAGTAGATCCAGAGCTGATGAAGCGGCTGGGCCAAAGCCGAAAGGACGCTCAGTTGTGGATATGCATGGAAGCGAAAGGAAAGTCCAATGCTGTAAAGAAAAATATTGCATAGGAACCTGGAATGTAAGAACCATGAACCTGGGTAAGTTGGATGTGGTCAAAAATGAGATGGCAAGAATAAATATTGACATCCTGGGCATCAGTGAGCTAAAATGGACGGGAATGGGCGAATTCAGTTCGGATGACTACCATATCTACTACTGTGGGCAAGAAACCCGTAAGAGAAATGGAGTGGCCCTCATAGTCAACAAAAGAGTGGCGAAAGCTGTACTGGGATGCAGTCTCAAAAATGATAGAATGATCTCGATACGAATCCAAGGCAGACCTTTTAACATCACAGTAATCCAAGTTTATGCACCAACTACTGGTGCTGAAGAAACTGAAATTGACCAGTTCTATGAAGACTTACAAAACCTTATCGAAGTGACACCAAAGAAGGATGTTCTGCTCATTATAGGGGATTGGAATGCTAAAGTAGGGAATCAAGAGATAAAAGGAACAACTGGCAAGTTTGGCCTTGGAGATCAAAACGAAGCAGGGCAAAGGCTAATAGAGTTCTGTCAAGAGAACAAGCTGGTCATCACAAACACGCTTTTCCAACAACACAAGAGACGACTCTACACATGGACATCCCCAGATGGGCAACATCGAAATCAGATTGATTATATTCTCTGCAGCCAAAGATGGAGAAGCTCTATACAGTCAGCAAAAACAAGACCTGGAGCTGACTGTGGCTCAGATCATCAGCTCCTTATAGCAAAATTCAAGCTTAAACTGAAGAAAGTAGGAAAAACCACTGGACAGGTAAGATACAATCTAAACCAAATCCCTTATGAATACACAGTGGAAGTGAGGAACAGGTTTAAGGATTTAGATTTGCTGGACAGAGTGCCTGAAGAACTATGGATGGAGGCTCGCAACATTATACAGGAGGCAGCAACTAAAACCATCCCAATGAAAAAGAAATGCAAGAAAGCAAAGTGGCTGTCCAACGAGGCCTTACAAATAGCGGGGGAGAGAAGGCAAGCAAAATGCGAGGGAGATAGTGAAAGATACAGGAAATTGAATGCAGATTTCCAAAGAACAGCAAGGAGAGACAAGAAGGCCTTCTTAAACGAGCAATGCAAAGAAATAGAGGAAAGCAACAGAACGGGAAGAACCAGAGATCTGTTCAAGAAAATCGGAAATATGAAAGGAACATTTCGTACAAAGATTACCATAATAAAGGACAAAAGTGGTAAAGATCTAACTGAAGCAGAAGACATCAAGAAGAGGTGGCAAGAATACACAGAGGAATTATACCAGAAAGATATGGATGTCTCGTACACCCCAGGTAGTGTGGTTGCTGACCTTGAGCCAGACATCCTGGAGAGTGAAGTCAAATGGGCCTTAGAAAGCACTGCAAATAACAAGGCCAGTGGAAGTGATGGTATTCCAGCTGAACTGTTTAAAATTTTAAAAGATGATGCTGTTAAGGTGCTACACTCAATATGCCAGCAAGTTTGGAAAACTCAGCAGTGGCCAGAGGATTGGAGAAGATCAGTCTACATCCCAATCCCAAAGAAAGGCAGTGCCAAAGAATGCTCCAACTACCGCACAATTTCACTCATTTCACATGCTAGCAAGGTTATGCTTAAAATTCTACAAGGAAGGCTCAAGCAGTATGTGGACCGAGAACTCCCAGAAGTGCAAGCTGGATTTAGAAGAGGCAGAGGAACCAGAGACCAAATTGCAAACATGCGCTGGATTATGGAGAAAGCCAGAGAGTTCCAGAAAGACATCTACTTCTGCTTCATTGACTATGCAAAAGCCTTTGACTGTGTTGACCACAGCAAACTATGGCAAGTTCTTAAAGAAATGGGAGTGCCTGATCACCTCATCTGTCTCCTGCGAAATCTCTATGTGGGACAAGAAGCTACAGTTAGAACTGGATATGGAACAACTGATTGGTTCCAAATTGGGAAAGGAGTACGGCAAGGCTGTATATTGTCTCCCTGCTTATTTAACTTATATGCAGAATTCATCATGCGAAAGGCTGGGCTGGATGAATCCCAAGCCGGAATTAAGATTGCCGGAAGAAATATCAACAACCTCAGATATGCAGATGACACAACCTTGATGGCAGAAAGTGAAGAGGAATTAAAGAACCTTTTAATGAGGGTGAAAGAGGAGAGCGCAAAATATGGTCTGAAGCTCAACATCAAAAAAACGAAGATCATGGCCACGGGGCCCATCACCTCCTGGCAAATAGATGGGGAAGAAATGGAGGCAGTGAGAGATTTTACTTTCTTGGGCTCCATGATCAGTGCAGATGGTGACAGCAGTCACGAAATTAAAAGACGTCTGCCCCTTGGGAGAAAGGCGATGGCAAACCTAGACAACATCTTAAAAAGCAGAGACATCACCTTGCCAACAAAGGTCCGTATAGTAAAAGCCATGGTTTTCCCAGTAGTGATGTATGGAAGTGAGAGCTGGACCATAAAGAAGGCTGATCGCCGAAGAATTGATGCTTTTGAATTATGGTGCTGGAGGAGACTCTTGAGAGTCCCACGGACTGCAAGAAGATCAAACCTCTCCATTCTGAAGGAAATCAGCCCTGAGTGCTCACTGGAAGGACAGATCCTGAAGCTGAGGCTCCAATACTTTGGCCACCTCATGAGAAGAGAGGACTCCCTGGAAAAGACCCTGATGTTGGGAAAGATGGAGGGCACAAGGAGAAGGGGACGACAGAGAATGAGATGGTTGGATGGTGTTCTTGAAGCTACCAGCATGAGTTTGGCCAAACTGCGGGAGGCAGTGGAGGACAGAAGTGCCTGGCGTGCTCTGGTCCAGGGGGTCACAAAGAGGCGGACACGACTAAACGACTAAACAACAACACCAGCGGGAAGGTAAATGGTGTTTCCGTGTGCTGCGCTGGCTCGCCAGATGCAGCTTGTCACACTGGCCACGTGACCCGGAAGTGTCTGCGGAAAGCGCTGGCCCCCGGCCTCTTAAGTGAGATGGGCGCACAACCCTAGAGTCGGACACAACTGGCCCGTACGGGCAGGGGTACCTTTACCTTTACCTTTTAGCCGAAGATCTGAGTGTTTCACAACAGAAAGATGAAAAATAAAAACACAAAATACATAATAAAAGAAAGAATAACCCCTTCCCACAAACACATTTACAAGGACATAGATTTAATTAGAAAGGACATGGTTTTAATTAAGCAAAGCTCTGGTTTTGATGTTGTTACACAACTGTGCTTCCCAGTTCTCAGCTGCAGCACCCCAAACTCACCCTTTCTGCCTCCTTAGCTAACAGTAATTTAAATGCACTATTCTTATTTTGATCCCATGTGTACACAACTTTAAATACAAGCACCAGAACAGTGTGCCTAAACTTAAAGAGACACACATGCATGCACACTTTCCAAGAGTCTCCTGACAGAGCTAGTGTGGTATAGTGGTTAGAGTGTCAGAATACGACTTGGCAGACCTGGGTTCAAGTCCCTCCTTAGCCATGATGCTCACTGGGGGACCCGGCACTGCTTCACATCTTTCAATATGCGAAGGGCCGTGCCATGGAAGATGGAGCAAACTTGGTCTCTCCTACTCTGGTGGAAGGAGGACCCAAACCAATGGATTTCAGATAGAAGGAAGGAGATTCTGACTAAACATCAGGAAGAACTTTCTAGCAGCAAGAACTGTTCGACTGTGAAAGAAAGTAGTTCAGGTGGTGTGGGACACTCCTGAATTGGAAGGTTTTCAAGCAAAGGTTCGACGGCCATCTGTCATGAATTCTTTTGTTGAATATCCTTCATTGCAGGGGCTTGGAGAAGATGACTCTCACCATCCAATCCAATGCAACAATTCAATGATTCTGGGAGACTGTGATTCTCCCCGCTGTGAGTTCTTTGATGGGAAGTGAGAAAGGACTCCTGACTAAAACACTCTCCACATTCCAAGCATTTATATGGTCTCTCCATTGTATGAATTATTTGATGGGAAATGAGATGGGAGTCCTGACTAAAACTCCTTCCACATTCCAAGCATTTGTGTGGACTCTCCCAGGAATGAGTTCTTTCATGGGAAGTGAGACTTCCCTTGTGACTGAATCTCATTCCACATTCCAAGCACTGAAACGGTTTCTCCCCTGTATGGGTTCTTTGATGGGAAATGAGATTATATTTCCAGTTGAAGCTCTTTCCACATTCCAAGCAATGATAAGGATTCTCCCCTGTGTGGATTACTTGATGGGAAGTGAGCTTGGCCCTTTCCTTGAAGCTCTTTCCACATTCCAAGCACTGGTAAGGTTTCTCCCCTGTATGGATTCTCTGATGGGTAGTGAGATTGGCCTGCTGATTGAAGCTCTTGCCACATTCCAAGCACTGATATGGTTTCTCTCCTGTGTGAATTCTTTCATGGACAGTGAGATGAGCCCTCCAACCAAAGCTCTTTCCACACTCCAAGCACTGATAAGGTTTCTTCCCAATGGGATTCTTCTGAGGGGAAGTTGAATGGGAGCTTTGACTGAATCTCTTTGCACACTCCATATTTCTATATGGTTTCTCCCCCGTGTGAATTTCATCATGGTCTCCCTTGTTCTCCATTTCCAGTTCATCACCACCTGCAACAAAGAGAGAGATGAATAGAGGCTAAGCAAGAAATGGAGCCCGCAATTATTGAACAACGCCTATTAACGCTTGTAAGAGAGGAAGAACAGAAGGGAGATAGATGAGAGGACTTACTTTAGGGTTCATTGAATTGGTTGACTGGCATTCAGGGACATCTTTATGGGAAGCTGAGGTTCCAAAAGCCTGGCTCTTTTCTGGCATGGATTTTGGGGTGGATTTTGTTTGGTCCAATCATGGAATCTGTTGCATCTCTAATGTCACTCATCTCTTTGGTGAAGCAAAAGGGACAGAAGCGGTGACTTCCAAGGTGGGGGAGGCTGGCTAGTTCTTGGCTGTTGCCGCTCTGCCAGCAGAGATTCTTATGTGATGATTTATGATAGCCAGGGCAAAGATAGTATCATACTCTGTCTTTGAAGACAGGGAGATGAACTGGGGTGAACCTCGCATGCTCTGTTTTCAGGGGATATCAGCATAGAATACAATGAAAGTCAAGCTAGATAAAAATAAAACAGAGTGGATAAATAGGAAAAGAAAGTAAATTGGATAAACAGAAGATGATGAAGAAGAAAAAGAAAAGAAAAACACAAAGCCCTCTAACGAGGCTGTTTCTTCACTATTATTCTGGAGCAGAGGAATGGAGGAGCCATGGACTGAAACAGTAAGAAACATTCTGTGATGGCAGAGAGAGAGCTGGGAGAGTTCAAGCTGAAGTAAACTCGGGGGGGGGGGGGAGCCACCAAGCAGCTGGTGACTCATCTGGGGGGAAAAGGAGAGTAATTGGAAGGACTTTTCTTCCTAAATTAAGGTGGGACATCATGCCCAACAGGAGATGGGATAGGGTACAAATTAATGAGCATATAATAAATAAAGAATTTTAGATTATTATCCTAATAAGGAACACTCATTGTACTGGACCAGAGGAACAATTTTCTTGATAGTGAGTGAGAATAAGAATTGGAGTTTCTGGATGCAAAGGAAAATGAACGAACTTGAAAACACCACCTAGCAGAACGAGGAATAGCTGGGTATCGTCTTGCAATACAGCTGGATAACCCTCCATTCAAGGTGAGCTGTGGGGTGTGAGAATCCCAGATGCTGTAGGTGGCGCTGTTCAGAACCATCGAAATCTGGGATGTTTCTCACATAGACAGATTAGTACAGAATTTCAAAAAAGATATTAAGATCCAACAGGGAGCCTTACCAAGAGCAGCCATGATCCCACAATTCTCCTTTATGACTTCCGTATGCAGAGCTCTCCGGTCAGGATCCAGCCACACCCACTCTTCACCTAGGAAAGGAACAACGACGTTTTCAAAGGACAGTGAACTCTTTAAAAGAAAGAAAGGTCCTCCTCTTAGCCAGTATAATGATTATATTACCACAAATTGTTTTGCTGTTTCCTGCCTGTTAAGTGCTGTGCCTTTTTTAATGGGATTGTTTTGTTTCCCATACATTCTAAGTATAGATGCTTATTTTAATGTCTTAATGGAATTATTTTATTTTGTGTTTTGTTCTGTGCATTGTTCTGTGTAGGTGGAGGACTCACCAGTGCCCCCAAAACAACTTCAAGGGGCAGTTTTGACAGAAGCCAAGAGGAAGAGGCGAGAGATTTCTGGGACTCCAGAGGAATCATGGCTGCCCCACCACTCCGCCTCTTCCCCCACAAGGCAGCCTTCCCCTACCCGAGCTGGTTCCACAGCCGCTGCTTCCCCTCCGCCACCAAGAAAAGATGGATGAGAAGGTCTTGCCAGCAACCTTATATCACCTGCATGAGACAAAGGTAAGTGGGAAGCCAGTCTAGTGTCCGGATTCAGGGAAGTAATAGCAGTGTTCTATACTGCTTGGTCAGACCACAGATGGAATACTTTAGCCACACATGGACAACAATTTAGGAAGGATGTTGACCAGCTGGAACATGTGCAGAGGAGGGTAGCCAAGATGATCAAGGGTCTGGAAGCCAAGCCGTATGAGGAATGGTTGAGATGGGGAAAGAGGAACCTGAGAGGAGGGGAATTGGCTCGTGGCTTCAAGAAGCTTCTGTCTAAGTCTCTGAGGGTAAGGGATGTTCAACAATGGAACAGCCTCCCTGCAAAGGCTGGTGGACTCTCCTTCCATGGAGATTTTAAAAGCGTCATGGATGCTTTAGTGGAGATTCTCGTAATGCAGGGAGGTGGACTAGATGACTGCCAGGGTCCCTTCCCACTCTACAATTCTGTGATTCTATGAAAGTCTCATTTGCTGAGTGCCCTCTGATTTGGGGGGGTGTTGGGCTGTCGTGGATGAGGTGGCGCTGTAGTCTAAACCATAGAGCTTCTTGAGCTTGCCGATTGTAAGGTCGCAGGTTCGAATCTGGGAGACAGGCTGAGCTCCCATTGCTCCGTCCCAGCTCCTGCCAACCTAGCAGGGTTGAAAGCAAGTAGATAAATAGGTACCACTGCAGCAGGAAGGGAAATGGCGTTTCCATGCACTCTGGCACTCATCACAGTGTCCTGTTGCACCAGAAGCGGTCTAGTCCTGCTGGCCACCTGACCCTGAATCCTGCCTGGTCAAACGCCAGCTCACTCAGGCTAAAATCAGCGATGAGAGCCACACCTCAAAGCTGAATTCGACTGGACCTAACCGTCCGGGGTCCTTTACCCACCTGTACCTCACCTTGTCTGGCTCCTTCCTGTGGAATTTTGTGGGTGCCCCAGGGAGTTGGCACAATAAGGAACACAGTTTCATACCTGCTGCAAACTCGCCACCCGCTCTGGTTTGCAGAAAAGAAGGGGTCAGGACCCTCTGCTCCCTCACTTGGGGGTCCCACGCTGCATGGATTTGGAAGACCCCCTCTGCCCCCTCCCCTTCGCCCCAATGCACCCTCTGGGGAAGGGAGAGGAGGCTCACCAGATCCCAGAAGAGAGCGGGCAGATCCCTTCCTCTCGAGGGAGGTAGGCGCTGCGGAGGGAGGGGCTTGGGCTCGGGAGGACCAGCCGGCTTCCCCTTCTTTTCCTGTCCGCTCTAGGAAGGCAGCTCCGCTCCTCGGCTCCTCTTAACCCTTGGCCTGCCGTGCACCCCTTCTCTCCCTCTCCAAAGCAGGAGGATTTGGGGGGGCCCTCTTGGCTGATGAGCTGAGCTGCTCCCCCCCTGGGAAACAGCAGCAGGAGGGGCAGCTGGAAGGAGGAAACCCCATCGGGGGTTGGGGGACCCCCAGGGTCATCCCGTCGGTCTCCCCCACCCAGGAAATGGGGGGCAAGAACCGGGAGACCCTGGAGATGGGGGCGAAGAGGGTGGGGCTGGAAGACACCAGGGGCTCCAACTCCTCTCCCAGCCCAGAGGATGCTGCCTTCGGCCCTGCCCTCTCCTCTGAGGAGTTGCCCCAGCAGGGCAGGAGGGCCAAGCAGGCAGAGCTGGCACCAGACTCTGGGCCCTGCGCCTCTTAGGGGCCCCACGACAACGGATCAACAGAATATTGATTGGGCTTATTGCAATTGCTGGTTGGTAAAATCAGAAAGGGGTTCGGAGATCATTTGCGAGGGGACCCAGAGATTTCAACGGCCGGGGGCCTCCACAGGCCTTAATGGGGTCATGGTCCCCAGGCGACAGGGGGCCCCTCTGCATGCCCACCCCCAGCAGGGTGAATGCACCTGCTCCCCAGAAGACCCCCGGGTGCTGCTGCCTCCTCGGAAGTGGGACAGGAAGAAGTTGGTGCCTTCGGCCAGGACAGATCCTGGGGTCCCTCCAGCTGCTCCAGGTTCCCAGCCCTGACTGGCAGCCGTGACCCTCCAGGATTCAAGACGGGGCATGTTCCTTGAGATGCTTGCAGGGGAGATGGAGCCTGTTCCCTTCTGCATGCCCAGCAGGCGTCCCCAGGCCCTGAGCTATGGGGGCCCTTCCCAGAGGACTCAAGGGGCAGAGCTGTGAGCTGGGTCTTGCCTGGGTCTTTCACCAAACAGCCCCTTCATTCCAGAGTATTTTTATATTTTCCTTTATGATTTATGACCTTATTTTTTCATTTATTAAAATTCGTATACTGCCTTCATTGGAAGATATCAGGGCATTACGCAGCATTAACATTCAGAATAAAAACACCAATTACATAATAAAAACAAAAGTGAAACACACCAATATTTCCGTCTCCCACAAAGACGCTGAAAATGATAAAGTTTCATTAGCCAAAGGCCTGATGGTTATGTTGTACTTTCTTAAACACCCTTCCAAACTCTCAGCCAATCAACAGCCCCTCCCCCATATGACATTGCCTTAAACCTATTATAATACTGAACTTGACTTACTTTTATTACATAAATGACTTTGCTAGAGGAGTATACAACTTTAGACACAAACACCAGAATATGGCACCCAAATTTTAAGCAAACATGCAGAAACAATTTCTAAGAGTCTCATGGGAGAGCCAGTGTAGTACATTGCCAGAGTATTCGACTACACCCCGGGAGACCTGGGTTCAAATCCCTCCTTGGCCATGGAGCTCACTGGACGGCCTTGGGGAGCCTAACCTAACTCTCAGTTATTCTCATGACTGAAAAGGAGGTGAAGAACCATGTGACCCCACAAGAACAGAACAAGAAAGAAGATTCTGACTAATTATCAAGAAGATGCATTGCAGTTGGTTAAACTAGATGACCCTCAAGATTCCTCCCAAAGCTACTATTCTATAATTCCAGGATTTCCCCCGCTGTGAGTTCTTTCATGGGAAGTGAGATTTCCTTCCAGCTCTTTCCACATTCCAAGCACTGATATGGTTTCTCCCTGTGTGAATTCTTTGATGGGAAGTGAGATTTTGCTTGAATGTGAATCTCTTTCTGCACTCTTGGCATTGAAATGGCTTCTCCCCAGTGTGAATTCTTTGATGGGAAGTAAGACTATTATTCCAAATGAAGCTCTTACCACATTCCAAGCACTGAAATGGTTTCTTCCCTGTATGAATTTTTTGATGGGAAGTGAGATTTTCCTTGAAGGTGAATCTCTTTCCACACTCTTGGCATTGAAATGGTTTCTCCCCAGTGTGAATTCTCTTATGTTGCCATAACTTTTTTGTTGAAGCAAAATATTTTGTGCATTCCAAGCACTGATATGGCTTCTCCCCTGTATGAATTCTTTGATGGGACGTAAGACTATTTTTCCGAGTGAAGCTCTTTCCACACTCCAAACACTGATAGGGCTTCTCCCCTGTATGAATACTTTGATGGGAAGTAAGACTATTCTTCCGACTGAAGCTCTTCCCACATTCCAAGCACTTACATGGTTTCTCCCCACTGTGAATTCTCTTATGTTGATCGAAGTCTATTCTTGTAGTAAAGCACTTCTCACATTTGAGGCACTGATATGGTTTCTCCCCTGTATGATTTCTCTGATGGGAAGTGAGATTGTCCTTCCTGGAGAAGCTCTTCCCACATTCCAAGCACTGATATGGTTTCTCCCCACTGTGAATCCTCTGATGTCGACGTAAGTATCTGCTTGTAGTAAAGAACTTTTCACATTGCAAACACTGATATGGTTTCTCCCCTGAATGAATTCTTTGATGGTGTTTGAGATGTGAGCTGTGACTGAAGCTCTTTCCACATTCCAAACACTGAAAGGGTTTCTTCCGAATAGGATTTCTTTGATGGGAAGTGGCATGGGAGCCCTGACTGAAGTTCTCTCCATGTTCCAAATCTGGATGTGGCTTCTCCACTGTGTGGATTTTGTCCTGTTGTCCCTTGTTCTTAATTTCTGATTCATCACCACCTGCAATGAAGAGAGGAACAGACCAAAGCCTAAGAAAGAAATCGAGTTCCCATTTTTTGAATAATGCTCATGAACATTTGTAATAAAGGAAGATCTGAAGGGTGTTAGATGGGAAGTCTTACTGCAGAGTTCACTGCGTGACTGACATTCACTGACATATTTATGGGAAATTCAGATTCAAAAAGCCTGTTCTTTTCAGGGGTGAAATTTCTTTGGCTCAATCATTGAACCAACTCCATTTGCAAGGTCAGAACTCTATTTGAATATGAATTGGATTCTCTGTCTACCAATTACCTAGCGTCCAGGGGAGAATTAAATTGCTGTGTAATGACAGAATTCTAAATGGGTTTGGAAAATAGATCAAAAAGCTCTAAACTAACTATTGGTGATTTCAAAAGATTAAGCGACGTCCACTTCCTTAGACACTCAGAAAGCCTATCCACATCCTGATCCCTGTAGAAAAAGACAGAAGGCAAGGAACAATATTCACAGACAAAACAGTCCCCAGCCCTCCATGCCAGGTGAGCTGTGGGGGTGTGAGAATCCCAATTGCTCTAGGTGGCAACGTTGGGATCCATCCAAATATGGGAGGTTTGTCCCAGAGAAATATCTGTTGAATTCCAAAGCAGATATGATGACCCAAGAGGGAACTTTACCCAGAGAGATCATGGTCCTACAAGTCTCCTCCATGACTTCCTTATGCAGAGCTCTCTGGGCAGGATCCAGCAATGCCCACTCCTCAGCTGTGAAACAAACAGCTACATCTTCAAAAGAAACTGAGCTCTGAAAGAAAAAGATCCTTCTCTTAGGTAGCATAAAGATTATCTCCTGCATGTTGCTCTTTTGCTTCCTGCCTGGGTTGTTTTAATCGGATTGTTCTGCTGCACATTCTGATTATTGGTGCTTATTTTAATGCTTTAATGGAATTTTTTAATAGTGTATTTTAATGATAGGTATGACTCGGTGAAAATGGGTGGAACTCCACGTTGTTTTATTCAGATCAATATGTCTATGCAAGCATTCCAGTTTGCCAAATGGAAGTATCCCTCTCTCCTCTCCCTGTGTGTTGTTCTGGGATGGAAAGACTCCCCAGATGTCCCAAAGACAATTTATAATGAATAATACTAGCGACATTCAGAGTTAAGGTGAAGGGGTTACTCTTTATCCTCAGCACAAAAACCTTCATTAATGGCATTTTCAGCCTTTGTTAAGGGCAGCTTTGACAGAGAGCAAGAGGGGATTCATTTGTCCCCAGAAACGCCCTGGCTGCCCCAGCCCCTTTCCCCCCAGACTCCTTCCCCCTACCTGATCCGGTTCCTCAGCCGCTGCTTCCCCTCCACCAGGAGGAAGAGATGGGGGAGGAGGTCTTGCCGGCATCCTTCTTTCACCTGCAAGAGACAAAGGGAAGTGGGGAGACAGGAGTGCAGGATGCTTCTCTCAGGGGTGTGAAATTTGTTCCCATTTCATATTTTAGTTATGCTGAAATATATCTGATCTCCTTTGGCCTCTGGGCCCCAAGTGTCATCCCCAAAATATTGAATGAACCAGCAGATTAGTTTGAGAATCACCAAAATGTGACCACACAGAGGAAAAACTCCTTCCTCCTTACCCAACGGCCTCTCTCTGGTGTCCAACAAAATTCTCTCTGCCCCAAAGGAATCAGGAACCATTTCTGCAGACAGATCATTTTCCTGAAAAAGAAACAAGGATTCAAAACAAATAATGAGAACTATTAGAAAAGGAATGGCAGGGGCAACATCCCTAATGTCCAATATAGCGCCTTTGATACTTTCCAAAAAGGATGGGATTTAGGGATCTTCTCCCTCCTGTTTGGATACCCTTGGGAGCATCCAGAGGAAAGTCTCTCTCACCTGCTTCTCCGCCTGCTTCCTCTCCTCTGCCTGACTCAGGAGGAAACCTTCGGCCAGGGCCACCGCCTGGGAACTGGTCTCTGCTCCGCATTCCCTCACCCAGCTCTCCATCTCCGCTGGAAGGACAGCCAGGAACTGCTCCAAGATCACCAGGTCCAGCATCTCAGCTTTCGTGTGCCTTTCTGGCTTCAGCCACTGGTGGCAAAGGTGGTAGAGTCGGCTGCAAACCTTTCGTGGTCCTTCAGCCTCCTGGTGACAGGACTGCCTCAACTGCTGGCTCTGCGCCTCTGAGCGAAGGGTGTCCTCCTCTCCCAGGATCTTCCGCCCAGAGCTTTCCCAGAATCCCCCACTGCTCCCAGTTTCCATAGCATGGCCTCTTCCTACTCCAGGGCCATCTGAGTCTTCCTCATCCATCTTTAGGAGGGAACCCCCTTTTTCTTTGACCAAGTTCTGCTTGTCTCATTTAGAGGTGCTGGCAAATACTGCAAAGGAAATATATTGTTCTGTTATGAAACTGGCACACGGTCAGCAGAAGAAGGTCCCCTGAGCAAGTGTGGATGAGTCTTGCTAGGAACCAGGGCTGGACTGCACCACACGCCAGACTCTGAACTTTCTCTAAGAAAAAAAGGAAGAATGAAGAAGAAGAAACCCTCTTGCCCTCCTAGGGGGAAAGTGACCAGGCCAAAAGTGGAGGCAATGGAAGCGGTTTCTGTGAAATGAATCAGCCTGATGGGCACAAGGAGCTTCTCCTCCTCCCTGCATTGGACTAGATGACCCTCGGGCTCCCTTCCAATTCTATGATTCCATGTTCCTATGATTCTCACAGGGGCCTGAATGGGAAGCCCCCCAGTCGGACTGGGGCGCAAGAGCCCCCCTCTCTCTCTCCCCCCCTGCGCTCCTTCCAGCAACTGGGACTCAGCAGCATCTCTGGGGAGAGAAGAGCTCAGCCCTCGAGGATGAAGCCCCCAGGAGCCTCTCCTCCTCCTCCTCCTCCCTGCCCTGGTCCCAGCCTGGCCTCCTGGGGCGGGGAGTTCCGCAGGCTTGTTTCTGCCCCGCAGGAAGAAGTGCTTTCTTTTCTTTGCCCTCTCCCCTCTTCCCAAAGTCTCAATTGATTGCATGGCTCACGCTCTCCTTTTTTATTTGGCATCTATTTTGCGTACAAATCTTTGTTTCCCACAACAACGTCTGGATTCCTCGGTCCGAAGGGGGCTTCTTTGCAGGCCCTTTTCTTCCCTCCCCAAACGGCTTTGCAGAGGGAGGGGGGCAGGAGCCTCTGCCCCTTGACTTGGGGGTCCCCCCGCTCCCCCCTGCATCCCGGGGACCCCCCCCCTCTTCTCCCCAATGCAGAGACTCACCGGCTTCCCGGAGGCGCCCTGGATGCAGCACGTGCAGAAGAGAGAGACAAAGGCCCCGCCTCCTTTTTAGGGAGGGCGGAGAGGGAGGGGCTGGGGCTCGGGTGTTTTGTTCCCCCCACCCAACCCCCAACGCCTTTATTTTCTCTCCTCTCTAGGAATCCAGCTCAGTCCCCTTTAACCCTTGGCAAGCCAGCTCCCCCTCTCTCCCTCTCCCTCTGGTGTCCAGTGCCGGGGAGTTCCACAGGTGAACTCTGCCTTGCGTTTAATTTCCTCTGTCCTGAATCTTCCAACATCCCGACTCCTTGAATGTCCCTGAGTTCCACTGTCAGGAGATGCAACTCTCCCTCCACTTTCTCTAGGCCAGGATTGGCTTTTGAAAATTAGCGGGGGGGGGGGGGCTCAGTAATTAGCTAATTGGGAACCCCTGCTCTAAAGTCTAAAGAGCCCCAAAGGCTGCAACCTTTCTTCATAGCCAAGTCTGCCTTGATCATTTTGGCAGCCCTTTTGTGAACCTTTTCCAACTCCCCAAACATCCTTCATGAGGAGAGGCGACTGCACCCCCCCATGAGGTTACGCCATGGATTTGGGATGGGGGGGGGCTGCAGGGCTCTGTCCGGGGCCTGTTGTTGCTCCATCTGTCGATAAACGACTCCTTGGATGGAGGAGTTGAGGGGATGCTCGTCCAGTTTGCAGATGACGCCAAACTGGGAGGGGCAGCTAATGGCACAGAATTACCATTACAGATTGGAGAACTGGGGGCAAGCTGACAAAATGAATTTCCACAGGGACAAAGGTCAGATTCTGCCCTTAGGCAGGAAGAACCAGATGCACAAATATAGGATGGGGGACACGTGCCTTACTAGTAGTGCATGTGGAAAAGATCGAGGGGTCTTGGTGGACCCCAAGCGCCACCTGAGTTCACAGTGTGATGCAGCTGAGAAGAAGCGAATGCTACTCTAGGCAGCGTCCACAGAAGTCCAGTGTCCAGATCAAGGGACGTCATAGTCCCACCTTGGTCAAGCCACACCTGGAATACTGTGTCCAATTCTGGGCAAAACAATTTAAGAAGGATGTTGACCAGCTGGAAGGTGTGCAGAGGAGGGCAGCCAAGATGGTCAAGGGTCTGGAAACCAAGCCTGATGAGGAACGGTTGAAGGACCAGGGTATCTTTATCCTGGAAAAGAGGAGACTGAGAGGAGAGAGGAGAGCCATCTTCAGATATCGTAAGGGCTCTTCCATGAAAGATGGAGCAAGCTTGTTGTTTTCCTGCTCTGGAGGGGCGGACCAGAACCAAGGGATTCAAGTTACAAGTGCAGGAATACGTGAATATTTGAGGGGGGGGCATGCAAGTGGGAGGGGGCATGCAACCTGCAGCAAGAGATGGAGGATGGGGTGCTGCTGCTGAGCGAGAGGGCGCTCATTTATGCTCAGGAAGGACGCAGGAGACAAGAGGAAGAAGCTGCTGCTATGGGTTGCCAGCACTGACTGGCAGCCTTGACCCTCCAGGGGGCCAGACGGGGGGGGGGTTAAGCCTGGACCCTTCCACATGCCAAGCAGGTGCCCTTCCAGTGATCTTTGTAGCCTTGTTCATATTATGGGGTGTTAAGGACAGCCGGGTTAGTTTCCATGAAGCGCTTTTAATGCAGCGTAAGAAACTCAGAGATATCAGCTGGGTGCCAAGGGGCACTTTCAGCCTAAGTTGGTCACCATAGCGGGGTCCCTTCCAACGCTTCCATTCTACGATTCTATTATCTCAGCTGCGTTGCTGGATTTTAGTTTGCTCTTACAACAGTTCACTTCTCCCAGTATGCAAGAAGGAGAAACACACACAGTGGAAATGGAAATTGTATTAACTATGGACCAAGGCAGAGCCCAGAAATCTCCATGTAGTCACAGTTGGACCTGTGCCAGCAGCAAAATGCGCCTGGCACCTGGCTAATTTCTAACACTATTTTTTTTAAGTAATGGACCCCCTGGGCGGTTAAGTCCAAAGGCGACTTTGGGGAGTGGCGCTCATCTCGCTTTCAGACCCGGGGAGCTGGCCTTTGTCCAGAGAATAGTCAGCTTAGCCTAGCAGTTACTTTGCAGATTCACCAATTGCTTAACAGAACTTTGATTTAAAAAAAGACAAAACGTAGCAAAGAATGAGGCATTTGGTGGAATGCAATCAATTTATTAGAAAATAAACAAGTTCGACTTCCGGGTTGGCGCGATCTGGAAATGGCGGATTCCCTCCGAGCTCCGGAGGGAATCGGCTCAGCGGTGGATGGGTCTTTGCCGTGCCGGCGACACGGGGACCCTTAAAAACCGCAGGCGCGGAAGCCTGCGGACTGAAGACTCGGCGGGTGCCTTAAGCGCCCCCCCTGATTCGCGAAGAGCCTTTTTAAAGGCTACGGAGGGGATACGGGGGACGGCGCGGCACTGAGAGTCGATCGCTACCGCCGCTGAGCGAAGCCGCGAGCCATAACTGGAGAGCGCTGACTTCCTTCCTTGAAATTTGGACTGAAAAAAAGAACCCGTGAGTAATCTGGAACTGAACTTTAAAAATTTTACCTTCTGAATTTGAGACGATCGGGGGTGTGCTAAAAGGAAGTCCCCACCCCCCCCCTTGCAGACGATCCAGAGCAACGATATAAGAGCTAAGCTGGAGTGCCTATCCTGTAAAGGGTGAGTTTCAAAAAGACAGTAACTTCCAAGATTTGGAAAGGCCAATTTGAGCAGGAGAGTGGAGTGTTGGAAGAGACTTTGTTTTGTTGTAAACAACCCTCCCTCCCGGGCCCGGGAGCGACCTGCTTTGGAGCCTGTATAGAGGAGCAGAATTTGACAGCTGTCAAAGCTGTCAAATGGACTGTTAACAGTGGAAAAATTGCTATTTAAGATCTCTCCGGATTAAAAGGAGTTACAATTGAATCAAAATTGTTGGAAACAAAGAAACAATAACAGGACAGAGGATTGTTGGAGAAAAGAACATTAAGTAACCAGATTCCCTCTAGGGGGAATTCTGTGGAATTACAATGGCTGTGGGTGGAAAGATACTGAGAGAAATCGAAAGGATGTTTTCACTGGTGGGAACCTTACAGGAGCAGACTACAGCTATGAGTAAACAACTGATGACCTTGAATTCTGAAACAAGTAGTTCTGCTGAATGTAATGAGGACTTGAGTGAGAAAGAACCCACAGCTGAATTCGAAATAATAAACAAAGAAGAGGAGAAGACAAAACAAGAAAGAGAACAAGTTAAGTGGGAAAATACTAACCAGAAGCCGACATCTGGAGAACATAAGCAAGGAGACTATTGGATTAAATCCATTTTAAGTCTACGAAAGATACAGAAGACGAAAGTGGAGGCCCCGGGAGTTTATGGAATTCAGGAACTTGAAATAAAGAAGTACAATTGGGGCCTCCACATAGACTTTGATTTTGATTATCATCAAGACTCAGGCCTTGTGGAAATTCTTCAGCAGTTGTTTCTAAATATGGGAAGAGACTATGGACTGATTGGATTGATTGTGAAGGAACTCTTTCGAGACTCGATGACCGACAAAAAGGACTACCAACAAAACCGGCGGAGAGGGACTGAAAGAGATTTGAGAGCCTCGGACGTGCGGAACCCAGGCTAAAAACTGTTATTTTGGGCATGTCTTGGGAAAGGACGCAAACCGGGGATGGGAGGGAGGGAAGTATTTAAATTCAAACAACACTCAAGACCAGGGGGTTTAGTTAATAAGAAAATTATTCAAGAAAAAATGAGAAATCGAGGGAAGAGAATTGGGGTCCAACTTAGGGAAAACTTATTTTTGTTTTTCTTTATAAAAGGATTAATATTAAGATGGAAAAGGAAATGCCAACTTGCTGACATAAATTTGGGAATAGGGAGGCAAGGGTGGGGGTGGGGGGAAGTCAAGGACTAGGGCTAGAAAATAAGATGTTAGGAAATTGTACATGTTTGTCGTCTTTTATGTTTGTTTTGGTGTTCTGTGTTTTGTTTTTGTCTATATAAAATGTGAAAACCCAATAAAAATATTTTTTTTAAAAAAAGAAAATAAACAAGTTCAGGCTAAGTTTGTGCACATATCATTTCAAGTGTTCCTGTTCCTTTTTCCATTCCTTTATTACTACTGCAACAATGGGCATTCTTAGGCTGCTCCTCTTCTCCTGATCCAACCAACCCTGGCTGACAATTCCCTCTCGCTCTCCACCTCCAGGGTCTCTCCTGAAGAGGCAGAGACCACCTTGGCTGCTTTGAGTCCCGGAAGACCTGCTCCCTGCCTTGCAGGGCTTTTCCCATCTGACCACAGGGATGGGCAGCTGGGGTTGTTTGGATCTGTTTTAAGTTGTTGCTGTGATTTGTGTGGAAATTGCTGGGTTTGGTTGTGTATTTTTTGATGTTTCATTTCTTGTATACAACCACTTTCTTATATATGATCTATTATATGATCTATTAAACCGAAAATCTCAGGACGGTTTCCAGCATTAAAATACAAAATAAAACACAGAATAAAGAATAGAAACCAGAAAAAATGAAGCAAACCAATAATTCACTCCCATAATTGCATTTAAAAGGACATTGAATATTAAATCAGTGTAAGGCCATCCTTTCGAATTCCCCGCCAATCACCTCTCACCCCCAGCATTCCAAACTGCCCCCCTCCCTAGCGTCCCTTCCAACACCACAGTCTTATAATTCTATTATATTCCCCGCTGCAAGTTATTTGATGGGAAGTGAAACTTTCAATCAAGATGAAGATATTCCCACATTTCAAGCACTATTAGGGTTTATTTCCTCTATGAATTCTTTGATGGTAAGACAAATATATCTTCCAACTGAAGCTCTGTCCACATTCCAAACACTGATATGGTTTCTCCCCTGTATGAATTCTTTGATGGGAAGTGAGATCAATATTCCGATCGAAGCTCTTTCCACATTCCAAACATTGATAGGGTTTCTGCTTTGTATGGATTTTTTTATGGGAAGTGAGATAGGCCTTTGAACTGAAGCTCTTTCCACATTCCAAGCACTGAAACGGTTTCTCCCCTGTGTGAATTATTTGATGGGTAGTAAGATGGGACCTCTGGCTGAAGCGCTTTCCACATTCCAAGCACTGATATGGTTTCTCTCTTGTATGAATTCTCTCATGGATAGTGAGATAGGACCTCTGATTGAAGCTCTTCCCACAGTGCAAGCACTGGTAGGGTTTCTCCCTTGTATGAATTCTTTGATGGGAAGTGGCATTGGCCTTTGTACTGAAGCTCTTCCCACATTCCAAGCACTGATAAGGTTTCTCTCCTTTATGAAATCTTTGATGGACCGTGAGATAAGAGCTGCAACTGAAGCTCTTCCCACATTCCAAGCACTGATGCTTTTTCTTCCCAGTGGGAATTCTTGGGTGGGATAAGGAATGAGAGCTCTCTCCATACTCCACATATTGATAGGGGTTCTCCATTGTGTGGATTTTGTCATGGACTCGCTGGTTCTTAATTTCTAATTTATCACCACCTGCAACAAAGAGAGATATGGATTTTCAACATCTACAAGCAGCCACTGGGAGAGATCACCAGGGGGTTTGGGCTGGGTGTTCATCAGTATGCAGATGATACCCAGCTCTACCTCTCTTTCAAATCAGAACCAGTGAAGGTGGTGAAGGTCCTGTATGAGTGTCTGGAGGCTGTTGGAGGATGGATGGCGGCTAACTGATTGAGGTTGAATCCTAACAAGTCAGAAGTACTGTTTTGGGGGGACAGGGAGGGTGTGGAGGACTCTCTGGTCCTGAATGGGCTAACTGTGCCCCTGAAGGACCAGGTGCACAGCCTGGGAGTCATTTTGGACTCTCAGCTTTCCATGGAGGTGCAGGTCAGTTCTGTTTCCAGGGCAGCTGTTTATCAGCTCCATCTGGTATGCAGGCTGAGACCCTACCTGCCCGCTGATATTCTCACCAAAGCGGTTCATGCTCTAGTTATCTCTCGCTTAGACTACTGTCATGCGCTCTATGTGGGGCTACCATTGAAGGTGTTCCAGAAAGACAAACAGGTCAAATCTCTGATGATACATTCAGCAATGGATATACTTCCGGGTTGGCGCGATCAGCTAATGGCGGATTCCCTCCGAGCTCCGGAGGGAATCGGCTCAGTGGAAGAGGGGTCCTGCCGTGGCGGCGACGCGGGGACCTTCAGAAACCACAGGCGCGGATGCCTGTGGACCTGGTGACTCGGCGGGCACCATTTGCGCCCCCTCCGACTTGCAAAGAAGCCTTTTTAAAGGCTTCGGAGCGGGTGGCGGAGAGCGGCGTGGTGCTGTGAGTAGACCGCTTCTTCCACGGAGTGAAGCCGCAAGCCATGGCTGGAGAGCGCTGACTTCTTTCCTTGATCTTTTGGACTACAAAAAGTAACAACCCGTGAGTAATACGGAAATTGGAATTAAAAATCTTTTTTAATTGAATTCGGAACGACAGGGGGAGGTGCCAAAAGGAAGTCCGTCTCCCCCCCTTTGCAGACAATTCAAAGCAAGAATTAGATAACTAAGGTTGAGAGACTGTTTTCCTCTCTTCGAGATAAAAATCTTTAATTTCACGACTTGGATATACAATTTATTACTGGAGGATTAGAACTGAAAGACAGAGTTGAAGTGTAACCGCCCCCCGGAACCGGGAGCGATCCGCGAGACAGCCTGCAGAAGATACCTATAGAGTTTGACAGCTGTCAAATGAGCTGTCAAAGTCAGGAAATTCTATTTGTTGCTACTTTGGCTGGTTATTTTTGCTACATTGGACTGTGAGCTTTTGCAAAAGGAGAGAAAATAAGAACAAAATAACCTGATTGTTGGAGGAAGAATACTTAGTAACCAGAATCCCTCTAGAGGGGGTTCTGAGATATTACAATGGCTACAGATGGAAAATTACAGGCAGAACTGGATAGGGTGTTTGATTTCCTGGGAAAGCTGCAAGAGCAGAGTGATGTTATGGCGGTAAATCTCATAACCTTGAATCTTAAAGTAAACAATTCTGTTGAAAAGGATTTGACGCAAGAAAAATCTGCAGCTGGAAAGGAAAATACATGTGCTGTTTTGGAAGAAGGCGAAGGAGGAGCTGAAACGCTACAAGTGGAAAAGAACAACCAGAGGCCTGTTCAATTGGAATGTAAGGAAAGCAAGGTTTGGATGAAGAAAATCTGGTTTGAAATGGAGAATGAGGACTGGGGATTTTTCCCTATAGGGAGTCCGGAAGATCTATGGATTACAAATTTGATTAAGGTGAAAACTGGAATGTTTGGGACATTTGGGACACTTGGACTTAGAAAGAGTAAGAAGCGGGACCTGGACTCTTTTTTCGAATATGGTGGGCTGGTTGGAAAAAATATAGACCCTAGTGGGTCAAAGATGCTCCGAGACCTGATGTTCAACACAAAGGACTGTCAACAAAACCGGCTGAAAGGGACTGAGAGAGATTTAAGAACCTTGGACGTGGTAGATCCAGGCTGAGAGCTGATAGACTAATGGACAATTTTGGGGGATCGAAACTGGGGGAGGGGGGGAAAGCTGTGGAATCCAAAGGGGTATAATTATATGTTTTACTTGATAGGTTGTCTTGTAATTATTTTAATAATTGGGAACTTCGTGAAAGGGAATTTGGGTCGACCTTAGAAAAAGGGTGAATTCTAAAAGGAGGTTTAGAAGTTTAAAATTAGCCAATTAAGATGAATTAAGTAAAATATTAATAAGGGATAATTGGGGTACAAAGAACTTGCTGAGCTAAATTTTGAAATTGGGATGCAAGAAGGGGAGGTGGGGGAAGTCCGGGACAGTGGTTAAGAAAATAAGGTTTTAAAAATTATATGTGTTATTTGTATGTCTATGTTTTTTGTGTTTTAAAAAAATTGAGAAAATCCTAATAAAAATTTTATTTTAAAAAAAAAGATATATGATATAACATTGAAATGGCAGCTTGGGAAAGATTGTGGAATGGAAAATTGAAATTTACAGCATGTTATGAGTTAAAAGAACACTATAGGAAAATGATGTATAGATGGCATTTGACTCCTAGTAACTTAGCTAAAATGTACAAGACCAAATCAAATGCCTGCTGGGAATGTCAGGTGAAGGAAGGTACATTTTTCACATGCTGTGTTTGTGTAAGACAGTAAAAGTCTTCGGGGAAATGATTTATAACGAGTTGAAAAAAAATGCTGAAAATAATCTTTGTTTAAAAACCGGAAGCTTCCCTTTCAGGTATAATGGGGGGAAAGGTAGCCAAAGATGAGGGGGAAAACCTGTATCTGTATGCTACCACAGCTGCCTGAATGGTATACACCCAAAGACGGAAAGAAAAAGCAGTACCAACAAAAGACGACTGCAAGTAAAAAAGGCTCCCTTTACCTTTTATAAGAATGAAGCCTCATTTCAAAAGGTTTGGGAAGTTCAGACCAGCCTGATCTCTGTTTAGGGTAAAGTGACGCCTGACAATTAAGATCTCTGTTTAGAAAGGCATAATTGGAGGAAGGACATTCCCAGCCCAAACAGTCCTCCATTCAAGGTGACTTGTGGAGGTGTTGGAAGCCCAGCTGCTGAAGACAGGAGGTGTTGAAGACAGGAGCTGCTGAAGACAGGAGGTGTTGGAAGCCCAGCTGCTGAGCTCCATCACAATAGAGAGACATGTATGGAATTTCAGAACAGATCTCAAGATCCAACTAGGAGCCTTACTGAGAGAGGCCAGGATCCCACGATTCTCCTCTGTAACCTCCTTATGCAGAGCTCTCTGGGCAGGATCCAGCAACGCCCACTCCTCCTCCGTGAAACAAACAGTGACGTCTTCAAAAGAAACTGAGCTCTGAAAGAAAAATATCCTTCTCTTAGGCAGCATAAAGATTATTTCCTGCACGTTGCTCTTTTGCTTCCTGCCTGGATTGTTTTAATTGCATTGGTCTGCTGCGCATTTTGATTATTGATGCTTATTTTAATGCTTTAATGGAGTTCTTTCATAGTGTATTTTAATGATGGGTAGGAATCTTAGTGAAAATGGGTGGAACTCCACCTTGTTTTATTCAGATCAATATGTCTACGCAAGCATTCCAGTTTGCCAAATGGAAGAATCCCTCTCTCCTCTCCCTGTGTGTTGTTCTGGGATGGAAAGACTCCCCAGATGTCCCAAAGACAATTTATCATGAATAATACTAGTGACATTCAGGGTTAAGGTGAAGGGGTTACTCTTTATCCTCAGCACACAAACCTTCATTAATGGCATTTTCAGCCTTTGTTAAGGGCAGCTTTGACAGAGAGCAAGAGGGGATTCATTTGTCCCCAGAAACGCCCTGTCTCCCCCCCCCCAGCCTCTTTCCCCCCAAGGCTCCTTCCCCCTACCTGATCCGGTTCCTCAGCCGCTGCTTCCCCTCCACCAGGAGGAAGAGATGGAGGAGGAGGTCTTGCCAGCATCCTTCTTTCACCTGCGAGAGACAAAGGGAAGTGGGGAGACAGGAGTGCAGGATGCTTCTCTCAGAGGTGGAGCAGTGCATCTCTAACTGCAGATTAAGAAATACTCCCCTATACCTATTTCAGATTTAATTGTGCAAAATCATATATCAGGCTCCTCTGGGCCTCAAGTGTCTTCCCCAAAAAGATCAAAAGAACCACTAGATTATTTCAACACCAACAGAATGGGACCAAACAGAAAATACTCCTTCCTTCTTACCCAGTGGCTTATCTCTGGTGTCCAACAGAGACTTCTCTACTTCAGAGGAATCAGGACACAATTCAGTAAACGGATCCTTTCCCTGAAGCAGCAACAAGGATTCAAAACAGAGATGGGGAAAAGAATCAGAATAGGAATGACAGAGACAAAAAATTTAACAGCATCTGGTAGCTTTCCGAAAAAGGATGAGATTTAGGGTCCTGCTCCCTCCTTGGAGCCCCTTGGGAGCATCCAGAGGAAAGTCTCTCTCACCTGCTTCCTCTCCGCCTGACTCAGGAGGAAACCTTCGGCCAGGGCCACTGCCTGGGAACTGGTCTCTGCTCCGCATTCCCTCACCCAGCTCTCCATCTCCGCTGGAAGGACAGCCAGGAACTGCTCCAAGATCACCAGGTCCAGCATCTCAGCTTTCGTGTGCCTTTCTGGCTTCAGCCACTGGTGGCAAAGGTGGTAGAGTCGGCTGCAAACCTCTCGGGGTCCTTCAGCCTCCTGGTAACGGAACCAGCTGAACTGCTGGCTCTGCACCTCTGAGCGGAGGGTGTCCTCCTCTCCCAGGATCTTCTGCCCAGAGCCTTCCCAGAATCCTGCACTGCTTCCCGTTTCCATGGCCGGGCCTCTTCCTGCTTCAAGGCCAGCTGAGTCTTGCTCTTCCATGTGTGATCTAAGGAAGCCTCCAAGAGACAGGAAGGATCCCCTTGGCCCTCTGCCAAGTTCTGGTCGTCCAAATTAGAGGCGCTAGAAAATCCAACAAAGAAAAGCCATTGTTCTGTTATAAAATCACAACACAGAGAAGAGGAGAAAAATGTTCTCTGAGCAAGCGAGGATGAGTCTCGCTAGGAACCAAGGCTGGGCTTTGCTAAAGAAGAGAAAGGAGAAGGAAAGTGACCGTCCCAGATGTGCAGGAAAGTGAAGGCATTTCTGTGAAATGAATCAGCCTGGTTGATCCTGCCTTTCCGCGTTTGCAGTCAAGGAATAAAGTCAGAACAGTGAGTGACAAGTGAGTCATTCATACCAAGTGTAACGTGGAAACCAGGCTATAGCGAGGAGTTCCCACCTCCTCAAGACAAACTACGGAGATGGGGTCCTTTTTCCCTTGTTCTGAGGGCCAGATCCTCATCTGGGAAACGCCCTGAGGGCCAAGTGGGTGAGGCCAAAGGACAGAACTCAAAAGCAGGTAAAGTAGGACTTACCTTCTTTCTGTGATTGCAACTGTTTTCAAGGTTGTGTTTTAATCCGGGGATTTGCCCTGGGAATTCAGGAGGGTGGCTGTGTAATTACGAATGTGACACAGCCGACCCCCCACATCTGCGTGGGGCACTTCTGGATCCCACCCCCTTGAGTGTCCGCTTCAACATCCCACTCGTGTGCCAGCCTCAGTCCCTTTGTGGCCAGGGGACTCCATGCTCTGCTTCTGCCATGCCCTCCATGCGGAGCTGCGCTGGAAGATGACTCGGAAAGCGATGGAAAGCAGGGAGCAAGTGACTGGCTGGCTTCCCTCATGGCATTTCTATCCACCTTTCCCTCCCTGGGCTCCCAAAGGCAGCAGCCATGGGTCTGGCCAGCATTTGAGGGGAGATTCCTGCCTTGCTCCTGCTTGGCCTAGAGGACTCTCGTGGATCCCTCCCCCCCCCCCGGACCCTCTGCTCCCTGATTTGGGGGGGGTCCCCCTTCCCCCCCCCCAAGCGAGAAGAGAGGGAGACTCACTGGACGCAGGAGGCGCCTCCGAGGAGAGAACAGCTGCCTCCTCTGACAGGAAGGGGCTGGGGGGCGGGGCTTGGGCTCCTGCATTTCTGGTCCTCTCTAGGAATCCAGCTCAGTGCCTCTTCACCCGGCTGAGAGAACCAGAGGACCAGATCTCGCGGGAGCAAATCTCGCGGCAGCCTTTGACGAGCCCTTTCCTCCTTTCTCTCCTCTCCTCTTCCTTCTGGCCCAGCAGTGAGGGCTCAGCCCCCCTCAGAGCAGCCCCACTTGCAAGGCAGATCCAGAAAGGGGGCAAGACTAAGGGGGGCGGGGGGGGGGAGAGGGAGAGGGAGAGATGGACAGCCGAGTCTGGAGCTGCAGTCCCTCAGAGACGCCACCAGGGGGCGGGAGCCTCTCTCTCTGATTGGCTCCCCAGAGAGGCGGGGGCGGGGCCAGCCCTTTGGGCGGGAAGATGAGAGGCGCCTTTTCGGAGGGAGTTTTGAGGCGGGAGCTGAGGCGGGAGGAGGAGGAGAGGCTGAGTCTGAGGGAGAAGTGGCTCTGGCCTGAGGAGAATCTCGGGGGCCAGAAGAAGGAGAGGGGAAGAGGGGCTGAGTCGGGGGGAGAAGTGGCTCTGGCCTGAGGAGAATCTCGGGGGCCAGAAGAAGGAGAGGGGAAGAGGGGCTGAGTCGGGGGGGAGACGTGGCTCTGGCCTGAGGAGAATCTCGGGGGCCAGAAGAAGGAGAGGGGAAGAGGGGCTGAGTCTGAGGGAGAAGTGGCTCTGGCCTGAGGAGAATCTCAGGGGCCAGAAGGAGGAGAGGGGAAGAGGGGCTGAGTCTGAGGGAGAAGGGGCTCTGGCCTGAGGAGAATCTCGGGGGCCAGAAGAAGGAGAGGGGAAGAGGGGCTGAGTCTGAGGGAGAAGTGGCTCTGGCCTGAGGAGAATCTCGGGGGCCCGAAGGAGGAGAGGGGAAGAGGGGCTGAGTCTGAGGGAGAAGTGGCTCTGGCCTGAGGAGAATCTCGGGGGCCAGAAGAAGGAGAGGGGAAGAGGGGCTGAGTCTGAGGGAGAAGGGGCTCTGGCCTGAGGAGAATCTCGGGGGCCAGAAGAAGGAGAGGGGAAGAGGGGCTGAGTCAGGGGGAGAAGTGGCTCTGGCCTGAGGAGAATCTCGGGGGCCAGAAGAAGGAGAGGGGAAGAGGGGCTGAGTCTGAGGGAGAAGTGGCTCTGGCCTGAGGAGAATCTCGGGGGCCAGAAGGAGGAGAGGGGAAGAGGGGCTGAGTCGGGGGGAGAAGTGGCTCTGGCCTGAGGAGAATCTCGGGGGCCAGAAGAAGGAGAGGGGAAGAGGGGCTGAGTCTGAGGGAGAAGTGGCTCTGGCCTGAGGAGAATCTCGGGGGCCAGAAGGAGGAGAGGGGAAGAGGGGCTGAGTCGGGGGGAGAAGTGGCTCTGGCCTGAGGAGAATCTCGGGGGCCAGAAGAAGGAGAGGGGAAGAGGGGCTGAGTGGGGGGGAGAAGTGGCTCTGGCCTGAGGAGAATCTCGGGGGCCAGAAGAAGGAGAGGGGAAGAGGGGCTGAGTGGGGGGGAGAAGTGGCTCTGGCCTGAGGAGAATCTCGGGGGCCAGAAGAAGGAGAGGGGAAGAGGGGCTGAGTCGGGGGGGAGAAGTGGCTCTGGCCTGAGGAGAATCTCAGGGGCCAGAAGAAGGAGAGGGGAAGAGGGGCTGAGTCTGAGGGAGAAGTGGCTCTGGCCTGAGGAGAATCTCGGGGGCCAGAAGAAGGAGAGGGGAAGAGGGGCTGAGTCTGAGGGAGAAGTGGCTCTGGCCTGAGGAGAATCTCGGGGGCCCGAAGGAGGAGAGGGGAAGAGGGGCTGAGTCTGAGGGAGAAGTGGCTCTGGCCTGAGGAGAATCTCGGGGGCCAGAAGAAGGAGAGGGGAAGAGGGGCTGAGTCTGAGGGAGAAGTGGCTCTGGCCTGAGGAGAATCTCGGGGGCCAGAAGGAGGAGAGGGGAAGAGGGGCTGAGTCTGAGGGAGAAGTGGCTCTGGCCTGAGGAGAATCTCGGGGGCCAGAAGAAGGAGAGGGGAAGAGGGGCTGAGTGGGGGGGAGAAGTGGCTCTGGCCTGAGGAGAATCTCGGGGGCCAGAAGAAGGAGAGGGGAAGAGGGGCTGAGTGGGGGGGAGAAGTGGCTCTGGCCTGAGGAGAATCTCGGGGGCCAGAAGAAGGAGAGGGGAAGAGGGGCTGAGTCTGAGGGAGAAGTGGCTCTGGCCTGAGTAGAATCTCGGGGGCCAGAAGAAGGAGAGGGGAAGAGGGGCTGAGTCTGAGGGAGAAGGGGCTCTGGCCTGAGGAGAATCTCGGGGGCCAGAAGGAGGAGAGGGGAAGAGGGGCTGAGTCTGAGGGAGAAGTGGCTCTGGCCTGAGGAGAATCTCGGGGGCCAGAAGGAGGAGAGGGGAAGAGGGGCTGAGTCTGAGGGAGAAGTGGCTCTGGCCTGAGGAGAATCTCGGGGGCCAGAAGAAGGAGAGGGGAAGAGGGGCTGAGTCGGGGGGAGAAGTGGCTCTGGCCTGAGGAGAATCTCGGGGGCCAGAAGAAGGAGAGGGGAAGAGGGGCTGAGTCTGAGGGAGAAGGGGCTCTGGCCTGAGGAGAATCTCGGGGGCCAGAAGAAGGAGAGGGGAAGAGGGGCTGAGTCTGAGGGAGAAGTGGCTCTGGCCTGAGGAGAATCTCGGGGGCCAGAAGAAGGAGAGGGGAAGAGGGGCTGAGCCTGAGGGAGTAGGGGAAGAGGGGCTGAGGAGAATCTCGGGGGCCAGAAGAAGGAGAGGGGAAGAGGGGCTGAGCCTGAGGGAGTAGGGGAAGAGGGGCTGAGGAGAATCTCGGGGGCCAGAAGAAGGAGAGGGGAAGAGGGGCTGAGCCTGAGGGAGTAGGGGAAGAGGGGCTGAGGAGAATCTCGGGGGCCAGAAGAAGGAGAGGGGAAGAGGGGCTGAGCCTGAGGGAGTAGGGGAAGAGGGGCTGAGGAGAATCTCGGGGGCCAGAAGAAGGAGAGGGGAAGAGGGGCTGAGTCTGAGGGAGAAGTGGCTCTGGCCTGAGGAGAATCTCGGGGGCCAGAAGGAGGAGAGGGGAAGAGGGGCTGAGTCTGAGGGAGAAGTGGCTCTGGCCTGAGGAGAATCTCGGGGGCCAGAAGAAGGAGAGGGGAAGAGGGGCTGAGCCTGAGGGAGTAGGGGAAGAGGGGCTGAGGAGAATCTCGGGGGCCAGAAGAAGGAGAGGGGAAGAGGGGCTGAGTCGGGGGGGGGAGAGAAAGAAGGGGGCCGAGGGATCCCCGGGGTCTGGCGCCTCAGGAGGGGCATTGCTGAGAGGAGAGAGGGAGACTGAGGGAAAGGAACCTGGGCTGGTGAAAAGGATTGAACTGCTCCACCTCCATAACTAGGGAAGGAGCGAGAGGGAAGTAACAGAAACTGATCTGAGCATTTTCCCACCTTGTCTAGAAACCGGAACATCTATTTACCTGAAGTGGAACAGCTCATTTGAGCAAGTGAAGTTGAAGGAAAGCTGTGCCTATGCTACTGGTCTACCTTATAGGAATGTTATAAAAGTTTGTTTTTATGGAGCACTTTGATAAACGCTTCAGAATGCACCACACAGAGGTTGTTTCTCTCCCCATGTTGCGCCCACCCCCTCCTGCTCCACCTTCCCTCTGCATTCAGGGGGCACAGCTGGGCCTTTCAGCAAACACCCCCTTATTCCCACTGCCACCCCAGAACTCTGACCTGAGCACTTCACCCCCAACCTAGCGAAGAACGAGGTGTGAGGTGGAGTACAACTTATTTATTAAAAACAAACACTAATTTCAAGATAACTTGGTGTAGATAGGCTAGGGCTGCCATAAGTCCAGATTTTCCTGGATATTGGCATTGTCATAAAATGGGGGGGGGGGGGTCCTAAAAAAGCACAACTATGTTGGGGTCTTCCTAAAAAATGCTCAGCAGCTTTTGGGGTGTCCTGGTTTTTACTTTTTGAATAATAATAATAATAATTTATTATTTGTACCCCACACATCCGGCCGGGTTTCCCCAGCCACTCTGGGCGGCTCCCTACAAAGACCAAAAATACACTAATAAGTGTATGGTTTCAAGTCTTCCGGTTTTTTCTTTTCTTTCTTTTTTCACTTTATTACTACTGTAACAATGGGTATTACAAGGCTATTCCTCTACTAGTGAGTTCAACCTCCAACTGTTTCCTTGCAGGCTTTCTCCACCGGCCTGAGGGGGCCGGGTCCAAGGTGATGAGCAGATGGACTCCAGCTACAAAAGCTGAGACCGTGGAAGAGGACAGAGACCATCCTGGCTGTGAGTCCTCTAAGACCTTCTCCTGCCTTGCAGGCCTTTTCCCATGCGGCCTAGCAAAGTCCAGACTGACTCCAGCTACAAAACTGGGGCCGCTGAATAAACTCTTGGGCTTAGCAGGTTTGTTGTTGCTACAGGTTTTTCTATCTTTATTTTAGATCTTCTCATGATTTATGTGTATTCTTCACTGTGGTTGTGTATTTTAATGTTTTATTTATTGCTTATGACTACTCTGCTATTTATTTATTACATTTGTAAGACGCTGTGGGTAAAAACCTCAGCCCCTAGGACTTGCCGATCATCAGGTCGGCGGTTCGAATCCCCACGGCGGGGTGCGCCCCCGTTGCTCGGTCCCAGCGCCTGCCAACCTAGCAGTTAGAAAGCACCCCTGGGTGCAAGTAGATAAATAGGGACTGCTTACCAGCGGGAAGCCCCTTCATGGATCACTGCCTTGCCGTGGCGAAGGGGCTTGAAGAACTCAGAGAAGCTATGAACTACGCCGAGCAGGGCACCCAAGATGAACAGGTCATAGTGGAGAGTTTTGACCAAACGTGATCCACCTGGAGTAGGAATCGGCAAGCCACTCCAGTATCCCTGCCAAGAAAACTCCATGGACAAAGACAACAGGCATATAAAAGTTATGACACTGGAAGATGAGCCCCTCAGGTCGGAAGGTGTCCAACATGCTACTGGGGAAGAGCGGAGGACAAGTACAAGTAGATCCAGAGCTGATGAAGCGGCTGGGCCAAAGCCGAAAGGACGCTCAGTTGTGGATATGCATGGAAGCGAAAGGAAAGTCCAATGCTGTAAAGAAAAATATTGCATAGGAACCTGGAATGTAAGAACCATGAACCTGGGTAAGTTGGATGTGGTCAAAAATGAGATGGCAAGAATAAATATTGACATCCTGGGCATCAGTGAGCTAAAATGGACGGGAATGGGCGAATTCAGTTCGGATGACTACCATATCTACTACTGTGGGCAAGAAACCCGTAAGAGAAATGGAGTGGCCCTCATAGTCAACAAAAGAGTGGCGAAAGCTGTACTGGGATGCAGTCTCAAAAATGATAGAATGATCTCGATACGAATCCAAGGCAGACCTTTTAACATCACAGTAATCCAAGTTTATGCACCAACTACTGGTGCTGAAGAAACTGAAATTGACCAGTTCTATGAAGACTTACAAAACCTTATCGAAGTGACACCAAAGAAGGATGTTCTGCTCATTATAGGGGATTGGAATGCTAAAGTAGGGAATCAAGAGATAAAAGGAACAACTGGCAAGTTTGGCCTTGGAGATCAAAACGAAGCAGGGCAAAGGCTAATAGAGTTCTGTCAAGAGAACAAGCTGGTCATCACAAACACGCTTTTCCAACAACACAAGAGACGACTCTACACATGGACATCCCCAGATGGGCAACATCGAAATCAGATTGATTATATTCTCTGCAGCCAAAGATGGAGAAGCTCTATACAGTCAGCAAAAACAAGACCTGGAGCTGACTGTGGCTCAGATCATCAGCTCCTTATAGCAAAATTCAAGCTTAAACTGAAGAAAGTAGGAAAAACCACTGGACAGGTAAGATACAATCTAAACCAAATCCCTTATGAATACACAGTGGAAGTGAGGAACAGGTTTAAGGATTTAGATTTGCTGGACAGAGTGCCTGAAGAACTATGGATGGAGGCTCGCAACATTATACAGGAGGCAGCAACTAAAACCATCCCAATGAAAAAGAAATGCAAGAAAGCAAAGTGGCTGTCCAACGAGGCCTTACAAATAGCGGGGGAGAGAAGGCAAGCAAAATGCGAGGGAGATAGTGAAAGATACAGGAAATTGAATGCAGATTTCCAAAGAACAGCAAGGAGAGACAAGAAGGCCTTCTTAAACGAGCAATGCAAAGAAATAGAGGAAAGCAACAGAACGGGAAGAACCAGAGATCTGTTCAAGAAAATCGGAAATATGAAAGGAACATTTCGTACAAAGATTACCATAATAAAGGACAAAAGTGGCAAAGATCTAACTGAAGCAGAAGACATCAAGAAGAGGTGGCAAGAATACACAGAGGAATTATACCAGAAAGATATGGATGTCTCGTACACCCCAGGTAGTGTGGTTGCTGACCTTGAGCCAGACATCCTGGAGAGTGAAGTCAAATGGGCCTTAGAAAGCACTGCAAATAACAAGGCCAGTGGAAGTGATGGTATTCCAGCTGAACTGTTTAAAATTTTAAAAGATGATTCTGTTAAGGTGCTACACTCAATATGCCAGCAAGTTTGGAAAACTCAGCAGTGGCCAGAGGATTGGAGAAGATCAGTCTACATCCCAATCCCAAAGAAAGGCAGTGCCAAAGAATGCTCCAACTACCGCACAATTTCACTCATTTCACATGCTAGCAAGGTTATGCTTAAAATTCTACAAGGAAGGCTCAAGCAGTATGTGGACCGAGAACTCCCAGAAGTGCAAGCTGGATTTAGAAGAGGCAGAGGAACCAGAGACCAAATTGCAAACATGCGCTGGATTATGGAGAAAGCCAGAGAGTTCCAGAAAGACATCTACTTCTGCTTCATTGACTATGCAAAAGCCTTTGACTGTGTTGACCACAGCAAACTATGGCAAGTTCTTAAAGAAATGGGAGTGCCTGATCACCTCATCTGTCTCCTGCGAAATCTCTATGTGGGACAAGAAGCTACAGTTAGAACTGGATATGGAACAACTGATTGGTTCCAAATTGGGAAAGGAGTACGGCAAGGCTGTATATTGTCTCCCTGCTTATTTAACTTATATGCAGAATTCATCATGCGAAAGGCTGGGCTGGATGAATCCCAAGCCGGAATTAAGATTGCCGGAAGAAATATCAACAACCTCAGATATGCAGATGACACAACCTTGATGGCAGAAAGTGAAGAGGAATTAAAGAACCTTTTAATGAGGGTGAAAGAGGAGAGCGCAAAATATGGTCTGAAGCTCAACATCAAAAAAACGAAGATCATGGCCACGGGGCCCATCACCTCCTGGCAAATAGATGGGGAAGAAATGGAGGCAGTGAGAGATTTTACTTTCTTGGGCTCCATGATCAGTGCAGATGGTGACAGCAGTCACAAAATTAAAAGACGTCTGCTCCTTGGGAGAAAGGCGATGGCAAACCTAGACAACATCTTAAAAAGCAGAGACATCACCTTGCCAACAAAGGTCCGTATAGTAAAAGCCATGGTTTTCCCAGTAGTGATGTATGGAAGTGAGAGCTGGACCATAAAGAAGGCTGATCGCCGAAGAATTGATGCTTTTGAATTATGGTGCTGGAGGAGACTCTTGAGAGTCCCATGGACTGCAAGAAGATCAAACCTCTCCATTCTGAAGGAAATCAGCCCTGAGTGCTCACTGGAAGAACAGATCCTGAAGCTGAGGCTCCAATACTTTGGCCACCTCATGAGAAGAGAGGACTCCCTGGAAAAGACCCTGATGTTGGGAAAGATGGAGGGCACAAGGAGAAGGGGACGACAGAGAATGAGATGGTTGGATGGTGTTCTTGAAGCTACTAGCATGAGTTTGATCAAACTGCGGGAGGCAGTGGAGGACAGAAGTGCCTGGCGTGCTCTGGTCCATGGGGTCACAAAGAGGCGGACACGACTAAACGACTAAACAACAACACCAGCGGGAAGGTAAATGGTGTTTCCGTGTGCTGCGCTGGCTCGCCAGATGCAGCTTGTCACACTGGCCACGTGACCCGGAAGTGTCTGCGGAAAGCGCTGGCCCCCGGCCTCTTAAGTGAGATGGGCGCACAACCCTAGAGTCGGACACAACTGGCCCGTACGGGCAGGGGTACCTTTACCTTTACCTTTTAGCCGAAGATCTGAGTGTTTCACAACAGAAAGATGAAAAATAAAAACACAAAATACATAATAAAAGAAAGAATAACCCCTTCCCACAAACACATTTACAAGGACATAGATTTAATTAGAAAGGACATGGTTTTAATTAAGCAAAGCTCTGGTTTTGATGTTGTTACACAACTGTGCTTCCCAGTTCTCAGCTGCAGCACCCCAAACTCACCCTTTCTGCCTCCTTAGCTAACAGTAATTTAAATGCACTATTCTTATTTTGATCCCATGTGTACACAACTTTAAATACAAGCACCAGAACAGTGTGCCTAAACTTAAAGAGACACACATGCATGCACACTTTCCAAGAGTCTCCTGACAGAGCTAGTGTGGTATAGTGGTTAGAGTGTCAGAATACGACTTGGCAGACCTGGGTTCAAGTCCCTCCTTAGCCATGATGCTCACTGGGGGACCCGGCACTGCTTCACATCTTTCAATATGCGAAGGGCCGTGCCATGGAAGATGGAGCAAACTTGGTCTCTCCTACTCTGGTGGAAGGAGGACCCAAACCAATGGATTTCAGATAGAAGGAAGGAGATTCTGACTAAACATCAGGAAGAACTTTCTAGCAGCAAGAACTGTTCGACTGTGAAAGAAAGTAGTTCAGGTGGTGTGGGACACTCCTGAATTGGAAGGTTTTCAAGCAAAGGTTCGACGGCCATCTGTCATGAATTCTTTTGTTGAATATCCTTCATTGCAGGGGCTTGGAGAAGATGACTCTCACCATCCAATCCAATGCAACAATTCAATGATTCTGGGAGACTGTGATTCTCCCCGCTGTGAGTTCTTTGATGGGAAGTGAGAAAGGACTCCTGACTAAAACACTCTCCACATTCCAAGCATTTATATGGTCTCTCCATTGTATGAATTATTTGATGGGAAATGAGATGGGAGTCCTGACTAAAACTCCTTCCACATTCCAAGCATTTGTGTGGACTCTCCCAGGAATGAGTTCTTTCATGGGAAGTGAGACTTCCCTTGTGACTGAATCTCATTCCACATTCCAAGCACTGAAACGGTTTCTCCCCTGTATGGGTTCTTTGATGGGAAATGAGATTATATTTCCAGTTGAAGCTCTTTCCACATTCCAAGCAATGATAAGGATTCTCCCCTGTGTGGATTACTTGATGGGAAGTGAGCTTGGCCCTTTCCTTGAAGCTCTTTCCACATTCCAAGCACTGGTAAGGTTTCTCCCCTGTATGGATTCTCTGATGGGTAGTGAGATTGGCCTGCTGATTGAAGCTCTTGCCACATTCCAAGCACTGATATGGTTTCTCTCCTGTGTGAATTCTTTCATGGACAGTGAGATGAGCCCTCCAACCAAAGCTCTTTCCACACTCCAAGCACTGATAAGGTTTCTTCCCAATGGGATTCTTCTGAGGGGAAGTTGAATGGGAGCTTTGACTGAATCTCTTTGCACACTCCATATTTCTATATGGTTTCTCCCCCGTGTGAATTTCATCATGGTCTCCCTTGTTCTCCATTTCCAGTTCATCACCACCTGCAACAAAGAGAGAGATGAATAGAGGCTAAGCAAGAAATGGAGCCCGCAATTATTGAACAACGCTTATTAACGCTTGTAAGAGAGGAAGAACAGAAGGGAGATAGATGAGAGGACTTACTTTAGGGTTCATTGAATTGGTTGACTGGCATTCAGGGACATCTTTATGGGAAGCTGAGGTTCCAAAAGCCTGGCTCTTTTCTGGCATGGATTTTGGGGTGGATTTTGTTTGGTCCAATCATGGAATCTGTTGCATCTCTAATGTCACTCATCTCTTTGGTGAAGCAAAAGGGACAGAAGCGGTGACTTCCAAGGTGGGGGAGGCTGGCTAGTTCTTGGCTGTTGCCGCTCTGCCAGCAGAGATTCTTATGTGATGATTTATGATAGCCAGGGCAAAGATAGTATCATACTCTGTCTTTGAAGACAGGGAGATGAACTGGGGTGAACCTCGCATGCTCTGTTTTCAGGGGATATCAGCATAGAATACAATGAAAGTCAAGCTAGATAAAAATAAAACAGAGTGGATAAATAGGAAAAGAAAGTAAATTGGATAAACAGAAGATGATGAAGAAGAAAAAGAAAAGAAAAACACAAAGCCCTCTAACGAGGCTGTTTCTTCACTATTATTCTGGAGCAGAGGAATGGAGGAGCCATGGACTGAAACAGTAAGAAACATTCTGTGATGGCAGAGAGAGAGCTGGGAGAGTTCAAGCTGAAGTAAACTCGGGGGGGGGGGGAGCCACCAAGCAGCTGGTGACTCATCTGGGGGGAAAAGGAGAGTAATTGGAAGGACTTTTCTTCCTAAATTAAGGTGGGACATCATGCCCAACAGGAGATGGGATAGGGTACAAATTAATGAGCATATAATAAATAAAGAATTTTAGATTATTATCCTAATAAGGAACACTCATTGTACTGGACCAGAGGAACAATTTTCTTGATAGTGAGTGAGAATAAGAATTGGAGTTTCTGGATGCAAAGGAAAATGAACGAACTTGAAAACACCACCTAGCAGAACGAGGAATAGCTGGGTATCGTCTTGCAATACAGCTGGATAACCCTCCATTCAAGGTGAGCTGTGGGGTGTGAGAATCCCAGATGCTGTAGGTGGCGCTGTTCAGAACCATCGAAATCTGGGATGTTTCTCACATAGACAGATTAGTACAGAATTTCAAAAAAGATATTAAGATCCAACAGGGAGCCTTACCAAGAGCAGCCATGATCCCACAATTCTCCTTTATGACTTCCGTATGAAGAGCTCTCCGGTCAGGATCCAGCCACACCCACTCTTCACCTAGGAAAGGAACAACGACGTTTTCAAAGGACAGTGAACTCTTTAAAAGAAAGAAAGGTCCTCCTCTTAGCCAGTATAATGATTATATTACCACAAATTGTTTTGCTGTTTCCTGCCTGTTAAGTGCTGTGCCTTTTTTAATGGGATTGTTTTGTTTCCCATACATTCTAAGTATAGATGCTTATTTTAATGTCTTAATGGAATTATTTTATTTTGTGTTTTGTTCTGTGCATTGTTCTGTGTAGGTGGAGGACTCACCAGTGCCCCCAAAACAACTTCAAGGGGCAGTTTTGACAGAAGCCAAGAGGAAGAGGCGAGAGATTTCTGGGACTCCAGAGGAATCATGGCTGCCCCACCACTCCGCCTCTTCCCCCACAAGGCAGCCTTCCCCTACCCGAGCTGGTTCCACAGCCGCTGCTTCCCCTCCGCCACCAAGAAAAGATGGATGAGAAGGTCTTGCCAGCAACCTTATATCACCTGCATGAGACAAAGGTAAGTGGGAAGCCAGTCTAGTGTCCGGATTCAGGGAAGTAATAGCAGTGTTCTATACTGCTTGGTCAGACCACAGATGGAATACTTTAGCCACACATGGACAACAATTTAGGAAGGATGTTGACCAGCTGGAACATGTGCAGAGGAGGGTAGCCAAGATGATCAAGGGTCTGGAAGCCAAGCCGTATGAGGAATGGTTGAGATGGGGAAAGAGGAACCTGAGAGGAGGGGAATTGGCTCGTGGCTTCAAGAAGCTTCTGTCTAAGTCTCTGAGGGTAAGGGATGTTCAACAATGGAACAGCCTCCCTGCAAAGGCTGGTGGACTCTCCTTCCATGGAGATTTTAAAAGCGTCATGGATGCTTTAGTGGAGATTCTCGTAATGCAGGGAGGTGGACTAGATGACTGCCAGGGTCCCTTCCCACTCTACAATTCTGTGATTCTATGAAAGTCTCATTTGCTGAGTGCCCTCTGATTTGGGGGGGTGTTGGGCTGTCGTGGATGAGGTGGCGCTGTAGTCTAAACCATAGAGCTTCTTGAGCTTGCCGATTGTAAGGTCGCAGGTTCGAATCTGGGAGACAGGCTGAGCTCCCATTGCTCCGTCCCAGCTCCTGCCAACCTAGCAGGGTTGAAAGCAAGTAGATAAATAGGTACCACTGCAGCAGGAAGGGAAATGGCGTTTCCATGCACTCTGGCACTCATCACAGTGTCCTGTTGCACCAGAAGCGGTCTAGTCCTGCTGGCCACCTGACCCTGAATCCTGCCTGGTCAAACGCCAGCTCACTCAGGCTAAAATCAGCGATGAGAGCCACACCTCAAAGCTGAATTCGACTGGACCTAACCGTCCGGGGTCCTTTACCCACCTGTACCTCACCTTGTCTGGCTCCTTCCTGTGGAATTTTGTGGGTGCCCCAGGGAGTTGGCACAATAAGGAACACAGTTTCATACCTGCTGCAAACTCGCCACCCGCTCTGGTTTGCAGAAAAGAAGGGGTCAGGACCCTCTGCTCCCTCACTTGGGGGTCCCACGCTGCATGGATTTGGAAGACCCCCTCTGCCCCCTCCCCTTCGCCCCAATGCACCCTCTGGGGAAGGGAAGAGGCTCGCCAGATCCCAGAAGAGAGTGGGCAGATCCCTTCCTCTCGAGGGAGGTAGGCGCTGCGGAGGGAGGGGCTTGGGCTCGGGAGGACCAGCCGGCTTCCCCTTCTTTTCCTGTCCGCTCTAGGAAGGCAGCTCCGCTCCTCGGCTCCTCTTAACCCTTGGCCTGCCGTGCACCCCTTCTCTCCCTCTCCAAAGCAGGAGGATTTGGGGGGGCCCTCTTGGCTGATGAGCTGAGCTGCTCCCCCCCTGGGAAACAGCAGCAGGAGGGGCAGCTGGAAGGAGGAAACCCCATCGGGGGTTGGGGGACCCCCAGGGTCATCCCGTCGGTCTCCCCCACCCAGGAAATGGGGGGCAAGAACCGGGAGACCCTGGAGATGGGGGCGAAGAGGGTGGGGCTGGAAGACACCAGGGGCTCCAACTCCTCTCCCAGCCCAGAGGATGCTGCCTTCGGCCCTGCCCTCTCCTCTGAGGAGTTGCCCCAGCAGGGCAGGAGGGCCAAGCAGGCAGAGCTGGCACCAGACTCTGGGCCCTGCGCCTCTTAGGGGCCCCACGACAACGGATCAACAGAATATTGATTGGGCTTATTGCAATTGCTGGTTGGTAAAATCAGAAAGGGGTTCGGAGATCATTTGCGAGGGGACCCAGAGATTTCAACGGCCGGGGGCCTCCACAGGCCTTAATGGGGTCATGGTCCCCAGGCGACAGGGGGCCCCTCTGCATGCCCACCCCCAGCAGGGTGAATGCACCTGCTCCCCAGAAGACCCCCGGGTGCTGCTGCCTCCTCGGAAGTGGGACAGGAAGAAGTTGGTGCCTTCGGCCAGGACAGATCCTGGGGTCCCTCCAGCTGCTCCAGGTTCCCAGCCCTGACTGGCAGCCGTGACCCTCCAGGATTCAAGACGGGGCATGTTCCTTGAGATGCTTGCAGGGGAGATGGAGCCTGTTCCCTTCTGCATGCCCAGCAGGCGTCCCCAGGCCCTGAGCTATGGGGGCCCTTCCCAGAGGACTCAAGGGGCAGAGCTGTGAGCTGGGTCTTGCCTGGGTCTTTCACCAAACAGCCCCTTCATTCCAGAGTATTTTTATATTTTCCTTTATGATTTATGACCTTATTTTTTCATTTATTAAAATTCGTATACTGCCTTCATTGGAAGATATCAGGGCATTACGCAGCATTAACATTCAGAATAAAAACACCAATTACATAATAAAAACAAAAGTGAAACACACCAATATTTCCGTCTCCCACAAAGACGCTGAAAATGATAAAGTTTCATTAGCCAAAGGCCTGATGGTTATGTTGTACTTTCTTAAACACCCTTCCAAACTCTCAGCCAATCAACAGCCCCTCCCCCATATGACATTGCCTTAAACCTATTATAATACTGAACTTGACTTACTTTTATTACATAAATGACTTTGCTAGAGGAGTATACAACTTTAGACACAAACACCAGAATATGGCACCCAAATTTTAAGCAAACATGCAGAAACAATTTCTAAGAGTCTCATGGGAGAGCCAGTGTAGTACATTGCCAGAGTATTCGACTACACCCCGGGAGACCTGGGTTCAAATCCCTCCTTGGCCATGGAGCTCACTGGACGGCCTTGGGGAGCCTAACCTAACTCTCAGTTATTCTCATGACTGAAAAGGAGGTGAAGAACCATGTGACCCCACAAGAACAGAACAAGAAAGAAGATTCTGACTAATTATCAAGAAGATGCATTGCAGTTGGTTAAACTAGATGACCCTCAAGATTCCTCCCAAAACTACTATTCTATAATTCCAGGATTTCCCCCGCTGTGAGTTCTTTCATGGGAAGTGAGATTTCCTTCCAGCTCTTTCCACATTCCAAGCACTGATATGGTTTCTCCCTGTGTGAATTCTTTGATGGGAAGTGAGATTTTGCTTGAATGTGAATCTCTTTCTGCACTCTTGGCATTGAAATGGCTTCTCCCCAGTGTGAATTCTTTGATGGGAAGTAAGACTATTATTCCAAATGAAGCTCTTACCACATTCCAAGCACTGAAATGGTTTCTTCCCTGTATGAATTTTTTGATGGGAAGTGAGATTTTCCTTGAAGGTGAATCTCTTTCCACACTCTTGGCATTGAAATGGTTTCTCCCCAGTGTGAATTCTCTTATGTTGCCATAACTTTTTTGTTGAAGCAAAATATTTTGTGCATTCCAAGCACTGATATGGCTTCTCCCCTGTATGAATTCTTTGATGGGACGTAAGACTATTTTTCCGAGTGAAGCTCTTTCCACACTCCAAACACTGATAGGGCTTCTCCCCTGTATGAATACTTTGATGGGAAGTAAGACTATTCTTCCGACTGAAGCTCTTCCCACATTCCAAGCACTTACATGGTTTCTCCCCACTGTGAATTCTCTTATGTTGATCGAAGTCTATTCTTGTAGTAAAGCACTTCTCACATTTGAGGCACTGATATGGTTTCTCCCCTGTATGATTTCTCTGATGGGAAGTGAGATTGTCCTTCCTGGAGAAGCTCTTCCCACATTCCAAGCACTGATATGGTTTCTCCCCACTGTGAATCCTCTGATGTTGATGTAAGTATCTCCTTGTAGTAAAGAACTTTTCACATTGCAAACACTGATATGGTTTCTCCCCTGAATGAATTCTTTGATGGTGTTTGAGATGTGAGCTGTGACTGAAGCTCTTTCCACATTCCAAACACTGAAAGGGTTTCTTCCGAATAGGATTTCTTTGATGGGAAGTGGCATGGGAGCCCTGACTGAAGTTCTCTCCATGTTCCAAATCTGGATGTGGCTTCTCCACTGTGTGGATTTTGTCCTGTTGTCCCTTGTTCTTAATTTCTAATTCATCACCACCTGCAATGAAGAGAGGAACAGACCAAAGCCTAAGAAAGAAATCGAGTTCCCATTTTTTGAATAATGCTCATGAACATTTGTAATAAAGGAAGATCTGAAGGGTGTTAGATGGGAAGTCTTACTGCAGAGTTCACTGCGTGACTGACATTCACTGACATATTTATGGGAAATTCAGATTCAAAAAGCCTGTTCTTTTCAGGGGTGAAATTTCTTTGGCTCAATCATTGAACCAACTCCATTTGCAAGGTCAGAACTCTATTTGAATATGAATTGGATTCTCTGTCTACCAATTACCTAGCGTCCAGGGGAGAATTAAAGCGCTGTGTAATGACAGAATTCTAAATGGGTTTGGAAAATAGATCAAAAAGCTCTAAACTAACTATTGGTGATTTCAAAAGATTAAGCGACGTCCACTTCCTTAGACACTCAGAAAGCCTATCCACATCCTGATCCCTGTAGAAAAAGACAGAAGGCAAGGAACAATATTCACAGACAAAACAGTCCCCAGCCCTCCATGCCAGGTGAGCTGTGGGGGTGTGAGAATCCCTGGCACTCTCGGTGGCAACGTTGGGATCCATCCAAATATGGGAGGTTTGTCCCAGAGAAATATCTGTTGAATTCCAAAGCAGATATGATGACCCAAGAGGGAACTTTACCCAGAGAGATCATGGTCCTACAAGTCTCCTCCATGACTTCCTTATGCAGAGCTCTCTGGGCAGGATCCAGCAATGCCCACTCCTCAGCTGTGAAACAAACAGCTACATCTTCAAAAGAAACTGAGCTCTGAAAGAAAAAGATCCTTCTCTTAGGTAGCATAAAGATTATCTCCTGCATGTTGCTCTTTTGCTTCCTGCCTGGGTTGTTTTAATCGGATTGTTCTGCTGCACATTCTGATTATTGGTGCTTATTTTAATGCTTTAATGGAATTTTTTAATAGTGTATTTTAATGATAGGTATGACTCGGTGAAAATGGGTGGAACTCCACGTTGTTTTATTCAGATCAATATGTCTATGCAAGCATTCCAGTTTGCCAAATGGAAGTATCCCTCTCTCCTCTCCCTGTGTGTTGTTCTGGGATGGAAAGACTCCCCAGATGTCCCAAAGACAATTTATAATGAATAATACTAGCGACATTCAGAGTTAAGGTGAAGGGGTTACTCTTTATCCTCAGCACAAAAACCTTCATTAATGGCATTTTCAGCCTTTGTTAAGGGCAGCTTTGACAGAGAGCAAGAGGGGATTCATTTGTCCCCAGAAACGCCCTGGCTGCCCCAGCCCCTTTCCCCCCAGACTCCTTCCCCCTACCTGATCCGGTTCCTCAGCCGCTGCTTCCCCTCCACCAGGAGGAAGAGATGGGGGAGGAGGTCTTGCCGGCATCCTTCTTTCACCTGCAAGAGACAAAGGGAAGTGGGGAGACAGGAGTGCAGGATGCTTCTCTCAGGGGTGTGAAATTTGTTCCCATTTCATATTTTAGTTATGCTGAAATATATCTGATCTCCTTTGGCCTCTGGGCCCCAAGTGTCATCCCCAAAATATTGAATGAACCAGCAGATTAGTTTGAGAATCACCAAAATGTGACCACACAGAGGAAAAACTCCTTCCTCTCTCTGGTGTCCAACGAAATTCTCTCTGCCCCAAAATTCTCTCTGCCCCAAAGGAATCAGGAACCATTTCTGCAGACAGATCATTTTCCTGAAAAAGAAACAAGGATTCAAAACAAATAATGAGAACTATTAGAAAAGGAATGGCAGGGGCAACATCCCTAATGTCCAATATAGCGCCTTTGATACTTTCCAAAAAGGATGGGATTTAGGGATCTTCTCCCTCCTGTTTGGAGCCCCTTGGGAGCATCCAGAGGAAAGTCTCTCTCACCTGCTTCTCCGCCTGCTTCCTCTCCTCTGCCTGACTCAGGAGGAAACCTTCGGCCAGGGCCACCGCCTGGGAACTGGTCTCTGCTCCGCATTCCCTCACCCAGCTCTCCATCTCCGCTGGAAGGACAGCCAGGAACTGCTCCAAGATCACCAGGTCCAGCATCTCAGCTTTCGTGTGCCTTTCTGGCTTCAGCCACTGGTGGCAAAGGTGGTAGAGTCGGCTGCAAACCTCTCGGGGTCCTTCAGCCTCCTGGTAACGGAACCAGCTGAACTGCTGGCTCTGCACCTCTGAGCGGAGGGTGTCCTCCTCTCCCAGGATCTTCCGCCCAGAGCTTTCCCAGAATCCCCCACTGCTCCCAGTTTCCATAGCATGGCCTCTTCCTACTCCAGAGCCAGCTGAGTCTTCCTCATCCATCTTTAGGAGGGAACCCCCTTTTTCTTTGACCAAGTTCTGCTTGTCTCATTTAGAGGTGCTGGCAAATACTGCAAAGGAAATATATTGTTCTGTTATGAAACTGGCACACGGTCAGCAGAAGAAGGTCCCCTGAGCAAGTGTGGATGAGTCTTGCTAGGAACCAGGGCTGGACTGCACCACACGCCAGACTCTGAACTTTCTCTAAGAAAAAAAGGAAGAATGAAGAAGAAGAAACCCTCTTGCCCTCCTAGGGGGAAAGTGACCAGGCCAAAAGTGGAGACAAATGAAGCGGTTTCTGTGAAATGAATCAGCCTGATGGGCACAAGGAGCTTCTCCTCCTCCCTGCATTGGACTAGATGACCCTCGGGCTCCCTTCCAATTCTATGATTCCATGTTCCTATGATTCTCACAGGGGCCTGAATGGGAAGCCCCCCAGCCGGACTGGGGCGCAAGAGCCCCCCTCTCTCTCTCCCCCCTGCGCTCCTTCCAGCAACTGGGACTCAGCAGCATCTCTGGGGAGACAAGAGCTCAGCCCTCGAGGATGAAGCCCCCAGGAGCCTCTCCTCCTCCTCCTCCTCCCTGCCCTGGTCCCAGCCTGGCCTCCTGGGGCGGGGAGTTCCGCAGGCTTGACTCTGCCCCGCACCAAGAAACGCCTTCTCTTCTCTGCCCCCTCCCCTCTTCCAACACTCAGGCTTCCCCTTTTATTTCTTCGGGATGCTTTATGTCCTAATATTTCCGTCCCCCCACAACCTCTGCTAATAAATGGGACTGATTCCTCATTTTGAGGGGGGTTTATTTTCAGGCCCTTTTCTTCCTTCCCCAAAGACCTCGCCCTCCCCAAACAGCCAAGCGGTGCATCCTGTGCCCTCGCCCCCCTGGCTTTGCAGATGGGGGGCAGGAGCCTCTGCCCCTTGACTTGGGGGTCCCCCCTGCACCCTCTTCTCCCCAATGCAGAGACTCACCGGCTCCCCGGAGGCGCCCTGGATGCAGCACGTGCAGAAGAGAGAGACAAAGGCCCCGCCTCCTTTTGAGGCAGGGCGGAGAGGGAGGGGCTGGGGCTCGGGAGTTTTGTTTCTCCCCCCAACCCCCCCCAACGCCTTTATTTTCTCCCCTCTCTAGGAATCCCACTCAATCCCTTTTAACCCTTGGCAAGCCAGCTCCCTCCCTCTCCCTCTGGTGTTCCAGTGCCGGGGAGTTCCACAGGTGAACTCTGCTTTGCGTTTAATTTTACCTGTCCTGAATCTTCCAACATCCCGACTCCTTGGATGTCTTTGAGTTCCACTGTCACGAGATGCAACTCTCCCTCCACTTTCTCTAGGCCAGGCTTGGCTTTTGAAAATTAGCGGGGGGGGGGGGCTCAGTAATTAGCTAATTGGGAACCCCTGCTCTAAAGTCTAAAGAGCCCCAAAGGCTGGAACCTTTCTTCATAGCCAAGTCTGCCTTGATCATTTTGGCAGCACTTTTCTGACCCTTTTCCAACTCCCCAAACATCCTTCATGAGGAGAGGCGACTGCGCCCCCCCATGAGGTTACGCCATGGATTTGGGATGGGGGGGGCTGCAGGGCTCTGTCCGGGGCCTGTTGTTGCTCCATCTGTCGATAAACGACTCCTTGGATGGAGGAGTTGAGGGGATGCTCGTCCAGTTTGCAGATGACGCCAAACTGGGAGGGGCAGCTAATGGCACAGAATTACCATTACAGATTGGAGAACTGGGGGCAAGCTGACAAAATGAATTTCCACAGGGACAAAGGTCAGATTCTGCCCTTAGGCAGGAAGAACCAGATGCAGAACTATAGAAGGGGGGACATAGCAGTGCATGTGAAAAAGATCGAGGGGTCTTGGTGGACCCCAAGCGCCACCTGAGTTCACAGTGTGATGCAGCTGAGAAGAAGCGAATGCTACTCTAGGCAGCGTCCACAGAAGTCCAGTGTCCAGATCAAGGGACGTCATAGTCCCACCTTGGTCAAGCCACACCTGGAATACTGTGTCCAATTCTGGGCAAAACAATTTAAGAAGGATGTTGACCAGCTGGAAGGTGTGCAGAGGAGGGCAGCCAAGATGGTCAAGGGTCTGGAAACCAAGCCTGATGAGGAACGGTTGAAGGACCAGGGTATCTTTATCCTGGAAAAGAGGAGACTGAGAGGAGAGAGGAGAGCCATCTTCAGATATCGTAAGGGCTCTTCCATGAAAGATGGAGCAAGCTTGTTGTTTTCCTGCTCTGGAGGGGCGGACCAGAACCAAGGGATTCAAGTTACAAGTGCAGGAATACGTGAATATTTGAGGGGGGGGCATGCAAGTGGGAGGGGGCATGCAACCTGCAGCAAGAGATGGAGGATGGGGTGCTGCTGCTGAGCGAGAGGGCGCTCATTTATGCTCAGGAAGGACGCAGGAGACAAGAGGAAGAAGCTGCTGCTATGGGTTGCCAGCACTGACTGGCAGCCTTGACCCTCCAGGGGGCCAGACGGGGGGGGGTTAAGCCTGGACCCTTCCACATGCCAAGCAGGTGCCCTTCCAGTGATCTTTGTAGCCTTGTTCATATTATGGGGTGTTAAGGACAGCCGGGTTAGTTTCCATGAAGCGCTTTTAATGCAGCGTAAGAAACTCAGAGATATCAGCTGGGTGCCAAGGGGCACTTTCAGCCTAAGTTGGTCACCATAGCGGGGTCCCTTCCAACGCTTCCATTCTACGATTCTATTATCTCAGCTGCGTTGCTGGATTTTAGTTTGCTCTTACAACAGTTCACTTCTCCCAGTATGCAAGAAGGAGAAACACACACAGTGGAAATGGAAATTGTATTAACTATGGACCAAGGCAGAGCCCAGAAATCTCCATGTAGTCACAGTTGGACCTGTGCCAGCAGCAAAATGCGCCTGGCACCTGGCTAATTTCTAACACTATTTTTTTTAAGTAATGGACCCCCTGGGCGGTTAAGTCCAAAGGCGACTTTGGGGAGTGGCGCTCATCTCGCTTTCAGACCCGGGGAGCTGGCCTTTGTCCAGAGAATAGTCAGCTTAGCCTAGCAGTTACTTTGCAGATTCACCAATTGCTTAACAGAACTTTGATTTAAAAAAAGACAAAACGTAGCAAAGAATGAGGCATTTGGTGGAATGCAATCAATTTATTAGAAAATAAACAAGTTCGACTTCCGGGTTGGCGCGATCTGGAAATGGCGGATTCCCTCCGAGCTCCGGAGGGAATCGGCTCAGCGGTGGATGGGTCTTTGCCGTGCCGGCGACACGGGGACCCTTAAAAACCGCAGGCGCGGAAGCCTGCGGACTGAAGACTCGGCGGGTGCCTTAAGCGCCCCCCCTGATTCGCGAAGAGCCTTTTTAAAGGCTACGGAGGGGATACGGGGGACGGCGCGGCACTGAGAGTCGATCGCTACCGCCGCTGAGCGAAGCCGCGAGCCATAACTGGAGAGCGCTGACTTCCTTCCTTGAAATTTGGACTGAAAAAAAGAACCCGTGAGTAATCTGGAACTGAACTTTAAAAATTTTACCTTCTGAATTTGAGACGATCGGGGGGGTGCTAAAAGGAAGTCCCCACCCCCCCTTGCAGACGATCCAGAGCAACGATATAAGAGCTAAGCTGGAGTGCCTATCCTGTAAAGGGTGAGTTTCAAAAAGACAGTAACTTCCAAGATTTGGAAAGGCCAATTTGAGCAGGAGAGTGGAGTGTTGGAAGAGACTTTGTTTTGTTGTAAACAACCCTCCCTCCCGGGCCCGGGAGCGACCTGCTTTGGAGCCTGTATAGAGGAGCAGAATTTGACAGCTGTCAAAGCTGTCAAATGGACTGTTAACAGTGGAAAAATTGCTATTTAAGATCTCTCCGGATTAAAAGGAGTTACAATTGAATCAAAATTGTTGGAAACAAAGAAACAATAACAGGACAGAGGATTGTTGGAGAAAAGAACATTAAGTAACCAGATTCCCTCTAGGGGGAATTCTGTGGAATTACAATGGCTGTGGGTGGAAAGATACTGAGAGAAATCGAAAGGATGTTTTCACTGGTGGGAACCTTACAGGAGCAGACTACAGCTATGAGTAAACAACTGATGACCTTGAATTCTGAAACAAGTAGTTCTGCTGAATGTAATGAGGACTTGAGTGAGAAAGAACCCACAGCTGAATTCGAAATAATAAACAAAGAAGAGGAGAAGACAAAACAAGAAAGAGAACAAGTTAAGTGGGAAAATACTAACCAGAAGCCGACATCTGGAGAACATAAGCAAGGAGACTATTGGATTAAATCCATTTTAAGTCTACGAAAGATACAGAAGACGAAAGTGGAGGCCCCGGGAGTTTATGGAATTCAGGAACTTGAAATAAAGAAGTACAATTGGGGCCTCCACATAGACTTTGATTTTGATTATCATCAAGACTCAGGCCTTGTGGAAATTCTTCAGCAGTTGTTTCTAAATATGGGAAGAGACTATGGACTGATTGGATTGATTGTGAAGGAACTCTTTCGAGACTCGATGACCGACAAAAAGGACTACCAACAAAACCGGCGGAGAGGGACTGAAAGAGATTTGAGAGCCTCGGACGTGCGGAACCCAGGCTAAAAACTGTTATTTTGGGCATGTCTTGGGAAAGGACGCAAACTGGGGATGGGAGGGAGGGAAGTATTTAAATTCAAACAACACTCAAGACCAGGGGGTTTAGTTAATAAGAAAATTATTCAAGAAAAAATGAGAAATCGAGGGAAGAGAATTGGGGTCCAACTTAGGGAAAACTTATTTTTGTTTTTCTTTATAAAAGGATTAATATTAAGATGGAAAAGGAAATGCCAACTTGCTGACATAAATTTGGGAATAGGGAGGCAAGGGTGGGGGTGGGGGGAAGTCAAGGACTAGGGCTAGAAAATAAGATGTTAGGAAATTGTACATGTTTGTCGTCTTTTATGTTTGTTTTGGTGTTCTGTGTTTTGTTTTTGTCTATATAAAATGTGAAAACCCAATAAAAATATTTTTTTTAAAAAAAGAAAATAAACAAGTTCAGGCTAAGTTTGTGCACATATCATTTCAAGTGTTCCTGTTCCTTTTTCCATTCCTTTATTACTACTGCAACAATGGGCATTCTTAGGCTGCTCCTCTTCTCCTGATCCAACCAACCCTGGCTGACAATTCCCTCTCGCTCTCCACCTCCAGGGTCTCTCCTGAAGAGGCAGAGACCACCTTGGCTGCTTTGAGTCCCGGAAGACCTGCTCCCTGCCTTGCAGGGCTTTTCCCATCTGACCACAGGGATGGGCAGCTGGGGTTGTTTGGATCTGTTTTAAGTTGTTGCTGTGATTTGTGTGGAAATTGCTGGGTTTGGTTGTGTATTTTTTGATGTTTCATTTCTTGTATACAACCACTTTCTTATATATGATCTATTATATGATCTATTAAACCGAAAATCTCAGGACGGTTTCCAGCATTAAAATACAAAATAAAACACAGAATAAAGAATAGAAACCAGAAAAAATGAAGCAAACCAATAATTCACTCCCATAATTGCATTTAAAAGGACATTGAATATTAAATCAGTGTAAGGCCATCCTTTCGAATTCCCCGCCAATCACCTCTCACCCCCAGCATTCCAAACTGCCCCCCTCCCTAGCGTCCCTTCCAACACCACAGTCTTATAATTCTATTATATTCCCCGCTGCAAGTTATTTGATGGGAAGTGAAACTTTCAATCAAGATGAAGATATTCCCACATTTCAAGCACTATTAGGGTTTATTTCCTCTATGAATTCTTTGATGGTAAGACAAATATATCTTCCAACTGAAGCTCTGTCCACATTCCAAACACTGATATGGTTTCTCCCCTGTATGAATTCTTTGATGGGAAGTGAGATCAATATTCCGATCGAAGCTCTTTCCACATTCCAAACATTGATAGGGTTTCTGCTTTGTATGGATTTTTTTATGGGAAGTGAGATAGGCCTTTGAACTGAAGCTCTTTCCACATTCCAAGCACTGAAACGGTTTCTCCCCTGTGTGAATTATTTGATGGGTAGTAAGATGGGACCTCTGGCTGAAGCGCTTTCCACATTCCAAGCACTGATATGGTTTCTCTCTTGTATGAATTCTCTCATGGATAGTGAGATAGGACCTCTGATTGAAGCTCTTCCCACAGTGCAAGCACTGGTAGGGTTTCTCCCTTGTATGAATTCTTTGATGGGAAGTGGCATTGGCCTTTGTACTGAAGCTCTTCCCACATTCCAAGCACTGATAAGGTTTCTCTCCTTTATGAAATCTTTGATGGACCGTGAGATAAGAGCTGCAACTGAAGCTCTTCCCACATTCCAAGCACTGATGCTTTTTCTTCCCAGTGGGAATTCTTGGGTGGGATAAGGAATGAGAGCTCTCTCCATACTCCACATATTGATAGGGGTTCTCCATTGTGTGGATTTTGTCATGGACTCGCTGGTTCTTAATTTCTAATTTATCACCACCTGCAACAAAGAGAGATATGGATTTTCAACATCTACAAGCAGCCACTGGGAGAGATCACCAGGGGGTTTGGGCTGGGTGTTCATCAGTATGCAGATGATACCCAGCTCTACCTCTCTTTCAAATCAGAACCAGTGAAGGTGGTGAAGGTCCTGTATGAGTGTCTGGAGGCGGTTGGAGGTTGGATGGCGGCTAACTGATTGAGGTTGAATCCTAACAAGTCAGAAGTACTGTTTTGGGGGGACAGGGAGGGTGTGGAGGACTCTCTGGTCCTGAATGGGCTAACTGTGCCCCTGAAGGACCAGGTGCACAGCCTGGGAGTCATTTTGGACTCTCAGCTTTCCATGGAGGTGCAGGTCAGTTCTGTTTCCAGGGCAGCTGTTTATCAGCTCCATCTGGTATGCAGGCTGAGACCCTACCTGCCCGCTGATATTCTCACCAAAGCGGTTCATGCTCTAGTTATCTCTCGCTTAGACTACTGTCATGCGCTCTATGTGGGGCTACCATTGAAGGTGTTCCAGAAAGACAAACAGGTCAAATCTCTGATGATACATTCAGCAATGGATATACTTCCGGGTTGGCGCGATCAGCTAATGGCGGATTCCCTCCGAGCTCCGGAGGGAATCGGCTCAGTGGAAGAGGGGTCCTGCCGTGGCGGCGACGCGGGGACCTTCAGAAACCACAGGCGCGGATGCCTGTGGACCTGGTGACTCGGCGGGCACCATTTGCGCCCCCTCCGACTTGCAAAGAAGCCTTTTTAAAGGCTTCGGAGTGGGTGGCGGAGAGCGGCGTGGTGCTGTGAGTAGACCGCTTCTTCCACGGAGTGAAGCCGCAAGCCATGGCTGGAGAGCGCTGACTTCTTTCCTTGATCTTTTGGACTACAAAAAGTAACAACCCGTGAGTAATACGGAAATTGGAATTAAAAATCTTTTTTAATTGAATTCGGAACGACAGGGGGAGGTGCCAAAAGAAAGTCCGTCTCCCCCCCTTTGCAGACAATTCAAAGCAAGAATTAGATAACTAAGGTTGAGAGACTGTTTTCCTCTCTTCGAGATAAAAATCTTTAATTTCACGACTTGGATATACAATTTATTACTGGAGGATTAGAACTGAAAGACAGAGTTGAAGTGTAACCGCCCCCCGGAACCGGGAGCGATCCGCGAGACAGCCTGCAGAAGATACCTATAGAGTTTGACAGCTGTCAAATGAGCTGTCAAAGTCAGGAAATTCTATTTGTTGCTACTTTGGCTGGTTATTTTTGCTACATTGGACTGTGAGCTTTTGCAAAAGGAGAGAAAATAAGAACAAAATAACCTGATTGTTGGAGGAAGAATACTTAGTAACCAGAATCCCTCTAGAGGGGGTTCTGAGATATTACAATGGCTACAGATGGAAAATTACAGGCAGAACTGGATAGGGTGTTTGATTTCCTGGGAAAGCTGCAAGAGCAGAGTGATGTTATGGCGGTAAATCTCATAACCTTGAATCTTAAAGTAAACAATTCTGTTGAAAAGGATTTGACGCAAGAAAAATCTGCAGCTGGAAAGGAAAATACATGTGCTGTTTTGGAAGAAGGCGAAGGAGGAGCTGAAACGCTACAAGTGGAAAAGAACAACCAGAGGCCTGTTCAATTGGAATGTAAGGAAAGCAAGGTTTGGATGAAGAAAATCTGGTTTGAAATGGAGAATGAGGACTGGGGATTTTTCCCTATAGGGAGTCCGGAAGATCTATGGATTACAAATTTGATTAAGGTGAAAACTGGAATGTTTGGGACATTTGGGACACTTGGACTTAGAAAGAGTAAGAAGCGGGACCTGGACTCTTTTTTCGAATATGGTGGGCTGGTTGGAAAAAATATAGACCCTAGTGGGTCAAAGATGCTCCGAGACCTGATGTTCAACACAAAGGACTGTCAACAAAACCGGCTGAAAGGGACTGAGAGAGATTTAAGAACCTTGGACGTGGTAGATCCAGGCTGAGAGCTGATAGACTAATGGACAATTTTGGGGGATCGAAACTGGGGGAGGGGGGGAAAGCTGTGGAATCCAAAGGGGTATAATTATATGTTTTACTTGATAGGTTGTCTTGTAATTATTTTAATAATTGGGAACTTCGTGAAAGGGAATTTGGGTCGACCTTAGAAAAAGGGTGAATTCTAAAAGGAGGTTTAGAAGTTTAAAATTAGCCAATTAAGATGAATTAAGTAAAATATTAATAAGGGATAATTGGGGTACAAAGAACTTGCTGAGCTAAATTTTGAAATTGGGATGCAAGAAGGGGAGGTGGGGGAAGTCCGGGACAGTGGTTAAGAAAATAAGGTTTTAAAAATTATATGTGTTATTTGTATGTCTATGTTTTTTGTGTTTTAAAAAAATTGAGAAAATCCTAATAAAAATTTTATTTTTAAAAAAAAGATATATGATATAACATTGAAATGGCAGCTTGGGAAAGATTGTGGAATGGAAAATTGAAATTTACAGCATGTTATGAGTTAAAAGAACACTATAGGAAAATGATGTATAGATGGCATTTGACTCCTAGTAACTTAGCTAAAATGTACAAGACCAAATCAAATGCCTGCTGGGAATGTCAGGTGAAGGAAGGTACATTTTTCACATGTTGTGTTTGTGTAAGACAGTAAAAGTCTTCAGGGAAATGATTTATAACGAGTTGAAAAAAAATGCTGAAAATAATCTTTGTTTAAAAACCAGAAGCTTCCCTTTCAGGTATAATGGGGGGAAAGGTAGCCAAAGATGAGGGGGAAAACCTGTATCTGTATGCTACCACAGCTGCCTGAATGGTATACACCCAAAGACGGAAAGAAAAAGCAGTACCAACAAAAGACGACTGCAAGTAAAAAAGGCTCCCTTTACCTTTTATAAGAATGAAGCCTCATTTCAAAAGGTTTGGGAAGTTCAGACCAGCCTGATCTCTGTTTAGGGTAAAGTGACGCCTGACAATTAAGATCTCTGTTTAGAAAGGCATAATTGGAGGAAGGACATTCCCAGCCCAAACAGTCCTCCATTCAAGGTGACTTGTGGAGGTGTTGGAAGCCCAGCTGCTGAAGGCAGCGCTATTGAGCTCCATCACAATAGAGAGACATGTATGGAATTTCAGAACAGATCTCAAGATCCAACTAGGAGCCTTACTGAGAGAGGCCAGGATCCCACGATTCTCCTCTGTAACCTCCTTATGCAGAGCTCTCTGGGCAGGATCCAGCAACGCCCACTCCTCCTCCGTGAAACAAACAGTGACGTCTTCAAAAGAAACTGAGCTCTGAAAGAAAAATATCCTTCTCTTAGGCAGCATAAAGATTATTTCCTGCACGTTGCTCTTTTGCTTCCTGCCTGGATTGTTTTAATTGCATTGGTCTGCTGCGCATTTTGATTATTGATGCTTATTTTAATGCTTTAATGGAGTTCTTTCATAGTGTATTTTAATGATGGGTAGGAATCTTAGTGAAAATGGGTGGAACTCCACCTTGTTTTATTCAGATCAATATGTCTATGCAAGCATTCCAGTTTGCCAAATGGAAGAATCCCTCTCTCCTCTCCCTGTGTGTTGTTCTGGGATGGAAAGACTCCCCAGATGTCCCAAAGACAATTTATCATGAATAATACTAGTGACATTCAGGGTTAAGGTGAAGGGGTTACTCTTTATCCTCAGCACACAAACCTTCATTAATGGCATTTTCAGCCTTTGTTAAGGGCAGCTTTGACAGAGAGCAAGAGGGGATTCATTTGACCCCAGAAACGCCCTGTCTCCCCCCCCCCAGCCTCTTTCCCCCCAAGGCTCCTTCCCCCTACCTGATCCGGTTCCTCAGCCGCTGCTTCCCCTCCACCAGGAGGAAGAGATGGAGGAGGAGGTCTTGCCAGCATCCTTCTTTCACCTGCGAGAGACAAAGGGAAGTGGGGAGACAGGAGTGCAGGATGCTTCTCTCAGAGGTGGAGCAGTGCATCTCTAACTGCAGATTAAGAAATACTCCCCTATACCTATTTCAGATTTAATTGTGCAAAATCATATATCAGGCTCCTCTGGGCCTCAAGTGTCTTCCCCAAAAAGATCAAAAGAACCACTAGATTATTTCAACACCAACAGAATGGGACCAAACAGAAAATACTCCTTCCTTCTTACCCAGTGGCTTATCTCTGGTGTCCAACAGAGACTTCTCTACTTCAGAGGAATCAGGACACAATTCAGCAAACGGATCCTTTCCCTGAAGCAGCAACAAAGATTCAAAACAGAGACGGGGAAAATAATAAGAATAGGAATGACAGAGATAAAAAATTTAGCAGCTTCTGGTAGCCTTCCGAAAAAGGATGAGATTTAGGGTCCTGCTCCCTCCTTGGGAGCACCCAGAGGAAAGTCTCTCTCACCTGCTTCCTCTCCTCCGCCTGACTCAGGAGGAAACCTTCGGCCAGGGCCACTGCCTGGGAACTGGTCTCTGCTCCGCATTCCCTCACCCAGCTCTCCATCTCTGCTGGAAGGACAGCCAGGAACTGCTCCAAGATCACCAGGTCCAGCATCTCAGCTTTCGTGTGCCTTTCTGGCTTCAGCCACTGGTGGCAAAGGTGGTAGAGTTGGCTGCAAACCTCACGGGGTCCTTCAGCCTCCTGGTAACGGAACCAGCTGAACTGTTGGCTCTGCACCTCTGAGCGGAGGGTGTCCTCCTCTCCCAGGATCTTCTGCCCAGAGCCTTCCCAGAATCCTACACTGCTCCCATTGACAATGCCATGGCCTCTTCCTGCTTCAGGGCCAGCTGAGTCTTGCTCTTCCATGTGTGTTCTAAGGAAGCCTCCAAGAGACAGGAAGGATCCGCTTGGCCCTCTGCCAAGTTCTGTTCGTCCAGATTAGAGGCGCTAGAAAATCCAACAAAGAAAAACCATTGTTCTGATATAAAATCACAACACAGAGAAGAGGAGAAAAATGTTCTCTGAGCAAGCGAGGATGAGTCTCGCTAGGAACCAAGGCTGGGCTTTGCTAAAGAAGAGAAAGGAGAAGGAAAGTGACCGTCCCAGATGTGCAGGAAAGTGAAGGCATTTCTGTGAAATGAATCAGCCTGGTTGATCCTGCCTTTCCGCGTTTGCAGTCAAGGAATAAAGTCAGAACAGTGAGTGACAAGTGAGTCATTCATACCAAGTGTAACGTGGAAACCAGGCTATAGCGAGGAGTTCCCACCTCCTCAAGACAAACTACGGAGATGGGGTCCTTTTTCCCTTGTTCTGAGGGCCAGATCCTCATCTGGGAAACGCCCTGAGGGCCAAGTGGGTGAGGCCAAAGGACAGAACTCAAAAGCAGGTAAAGTAGGACTTACCTTCTTTCTGTGATTGCAACTGTTTTCAAGGTTGTGTTTTAATCCGGGGATTTGCCCTGGGAATTCAGGAGGGTGGCTGTGTAATTACGAATGTGACACAGCCGACCCCCCACATCTGCGTGGGGCACTTCTGGATCCCACCCCCTTGAGTGTCCGCTTCAACATCCCACTCGTGTGCCAGCCTCAGTCCCTTTGTGGCCAGGGGACTCCATGCTCTGCTTCTGCCATGCCCTCCATGCGGAGCTGCGCTGGAAGATGACTCGGAAAGCGATGGAAAGCAGGGAGCAAGTGACTGGCTGGCTTCCCTCATGGCATTTCTATCCACCTTTCCCTCCCTGGGCTCCCAAAGGCAGCAGCCATGGGTCTGGCCAGCATTTGAGGGGAGATTCCTGCCTTGCTCCTGCTTGGCCTTTCTCGTGGATCCCTCCCCCCCCGGACCCTCTGCTCCCTGATTTGGGGGGGGTCCCCCTTCCCCCCCCCCAAGCGAGAAGAGAGGGAGACTCACTGGACGCAGGAGGCGCCTCCGAGGAGAGAACAGCTGCCTCCTCTGACAGGAAGGGGCTGGGGGGCGGGGCTTGGGCTCCTGCATTTCCGGTCCTCTCTAGGAATCCAGCTCAGTGCCTCTTCACCCGGCTGAGAGAACCAGAGGACCAGATCTCGCGGGAACAAATCTCACGGCAGCATTTTAGGAGCCCTTTCGTCCTTTCTCTCCTCTCCTCTTCCTTCTGGCCCAGCAGTGAGGGCTCAGCCCCCCTCAGAGCAGCCCCACTTGCAAGGCAGATCCGGAAAGGGGGCAAGACTAAGGGGGGAGAGGGGGGGGGAGAGGGAGAGATGGACAGCCGAGTCTGGAGCTGCAGTCCCTCAGAGACGCCACCAGGGGGCTGGAACCTCTCTCTCTGATTGGCTCCCCAGAGAGGCGGGGGCGGGGCCAGCCCTTTGGGCGGGAAGATGAGAGGCGCCTTTTCGGAGGGAGTTTTGAGGCGGGAGCTGAGGCGGGAGGGAGGAAGAATAATAATAATAATAATAATAATAATAATAAGATGATGATGATGATGATGACTGAGAGGCTGAGTCTGAGGGAGCAGTGGAGAAGCGGCTCTGGTCTGGGTGGAAGATCCTCCCTGAGGAGAATCTCGGGGGCCAGAAGAAGGAGAGGGGAAGAGGGGCTGAGTCTGAGGGAGAAGGGGCTCTGTCCTGAGGAGAATCTTGGGGGCCAGAAGAAGGAGAGGGGAAGAGGGGCTGAGTCTGAGGGAGAAGGGGCTCTGGCCTGAGGAGAATCTCGGGGGCCAGAAGAAGGAGAGGGGAAGAGGGGCTGAGTCTGAGGGAGAAGGGGCTCTGGCCTGAGGAGAATCTCGGGGGCCAGAAGAAGGAGAGGGGAAGAGGGGCTGAGTCTGAGGGAGAAGTGGCTCTGGCCTGAGGAGAATCTCAGGGGCCAGAAGAAGGAGAGGGGAAGAGGGGCTGAGCCTGAGGGAGAAGTGGCTCTGGCCTGAGGAGAATCTCAGGGGCCAGAAGAAGGAGAGGGGAAGAGGGGCTGAGCCTGAGGGAGAAGTGGCTCTGGCCTGAGGAGAATCTCAGGGGCCAGAAGAAGGAGAGGGGAAGAGGGGCTGAGTCTGAGGGAGAAGTGGCTCTGGCCTGAGGAGAATCTCGGGGGCCAGAAGAAGGAGAGGGGAAGAGGGGCTGAGTCTGAGGGAGAAGTGGCTCTGGCCTGAGGAGAATCTCGGGGGCCAGAAGAAGGAGAGGGGAAGAGGGGCTGAGTCTGAGGGAGAAGGGGCTCTGGCCTGAGGAGAATCTCGGGGGCCAGAAGAAGGAGAGGGGAAGAGGGGCTGAGTCTGAGGGAGAAGTGGCTCTGGCCTGAGGAGAATCTCGGGGGCCAGAAGAAGGAGAGGGGAAGAGGGGCTGAGTCTGAGGGAGAAGGGGCTCTGGCCTGAGGAGAATCTCGGGGGCCAGAAGAAGGAGAGGGGAAGAGGGGCTGAGTCAGGGGGAGAAGTGGCTCTGGCCTGAGGAGAATCTCGGGGGCCAGAAGAAGGAGAGGGGAAGAGGGGCTGAGTCTGAGGGAGAAGTGGCTCTGGCCTGAGGAGAATCTCGGGGGCCAGAAGAAGGAGAGGGGAAGAGGGGCTGAGTCTGAGGGAGAAGTGGCTCTGGCCTGAGGAGAATCTCGGGGGCCAGAAGAAGGAGAGGGGAAGAGGGGCTGAGTCTGAGGGAGAAGGGGCTCTGGCCTGAGGAGAATCTCGGGGGCCAGAAGAAGGAGAGGGGAAGAGGGGCTGAGTCAGGGGGAGAAGTGGCTCTGGCCTGAGGAGAATCTCGGGGGCCAGAAGAAGGAGAGGGGAAGAGGGGCTGAGTCTGAGGGAGAAGTGGCTCTGGCCTGAGGAGAATCTCGGGGGCCAGAAGGAGGAGAGGGGTAGAGGGGCTGAGTCTGAGGGAGACGTGGCTCTGGCCTGAGGAGAATCTCGGGGTCCAGAAGAAGGAGAGGGGAAGAGGGGCTGAGTCTGAGGGAGAAGTGGCTCTGGCCTGAGGAGAATCTCGGGGTCCAGAAGAAGGAGAGGGGAAGAGGGGCTGAGTCTGAGGGAGAAGTGGCTCTGGACTGAGGAGAATCTCGGGGGCCAGAAGGAGGAGAGGGGAAGAGGGGCTGAGTCTGAGGGAGAAGTGGCTCTGGCCTGAGGAGAATCTCGGGGGCCAGAAGAAGGAGAGGGGAAGAGGGGCTGAGTCTGAGGGAGAAGTGGCTCTGGCCTGAGGAGAATCTCGGGGGCCAGAAGAAGGAGAGGGGAAGAGGGGCTGAGTCTGAGGGAGAAGTGGCTCTGGCCTGAGGAGAATCTCGGGGGCCAGAAGAAGGAGAGGGGAAGAGGGGCTGAGTCTGAGGGAGAAGGGGCTCTGGCCTGAGGAGAATCTCGGGGGCCAGAAGAAGGAGAGGGGAAGAGGGGCTGAGTCAGGGGGAGAAGTGGCTCTGGCCTGAGGAGAATCTCGGGGGCCAGAAGAAGGAGAGGGGAAGAGGGGCTGAGTCAGGGGGAGAAGTGGCTCTGGCCTGAGGAGAATCTCGGGGGCCAGAAGAAGGAGAGGGGAAGAGGGGCTGAGTCAGGGGGAGAAGTGGCTCTGGCCTGAGGAGAATCTCGGGGGCCAGAAGAAGGAGAGGGGAAGAGGGGCTGAGTCTGAGGGAGAAGTGGCTCTGGCCTGAGGAGAATCTCGGGGGCCAGAAGGAGAAGAGGGGCTGAGTCTGAGGGAGAAGTGGCTCTGGCCTGAGGAGAATCTCGGGGGCCAGAAGGAGGAGAGGGGAAGAGGGGCTGAGTCTGAGGGAGAAGTGGCTCTGGCCTGAGGAGAATCTCGGGGGCCAGAAGGAGGAGAGGGGAAGAGGGGCTGAGTCTGAGGGAGAAGTGGCTCTGGCCTGAGGAGAATCTCGGGGGCCAGAAGGAGGAGAGGGGAAGAGGGGCTGAGTCGGGGGGAGAAGTGGCTCTGGCCTGAGGAGAATCTCGGGGGCCAGAAGAAGGAGAGGGGAAGAGGGGCTGAGCCTGAGGGAGAAGGGGCTCTGGCCTGAGGAGAATCTCGGGGGCCAGAAGGAGGAGAGGGGAAGAGGGGCTGAGTCGGGGGGAGAAGTGGCTCTGGCCTGAGGAGAATCTCGGGGGCCAGAAGGAGGAGAGGGGAAGAGGGGCTGAGTCTGAGGGAGAAGTGGCTCTGGCCTGAGGAGAATCTCGGGGTCCAGAAGAAGTAGAGGGGAAGAGGGGCTGAGTGGGGGGGAGAAGTGGCTCTGGCCTGAGGAGAATCTCGGGGGCCAGAAGAAGGAGAGGGGTAGAGGGGCTGAGTCTGAGGGAGACGTGGCTCTGGCCTGAGGAGAATCTCGGGGGCCAGAAGAAGGAGAGGGGAAGAGGGGCTGAGTGGGGGGGAGAAGTGGCTCTGGCCTGAGGAGAATCTCGGGGGCCAGAAGAAGGAGAGGGGAAGAGGGGCTGAGTCTGAGGGAGACGTGGCTCTGGCCTGAGGAGAATCTCGGGGGCCAGAAGAAGGAGAGGGGAAGAGGGGCTGAGTCTGAGGGAGACGTGGCTCTGGCCTGAGGAGAATCTCGGGGTCCAGAAGAAGGAGAGGGGAAGAGGGGCTGAGTCTGAGGGAGAAGGGGCTCTGGCCTGAGGAGAATCTCTGGGGCCAGACGAAGGAGAGGGGAAGAGGGGCTGAGTCTGAGGGAGAAGGGGCTCTGGCCTGAGGAGAATCTCGGGGGCCAGAAGGAGGAGAGGGGAAGAGGGGCTGAGTCGGGGGGAGAAGTGGCTCTGGCCTGAGGAGAATCTCGGGGGCCAGAAGAAGGAGAGGGGAAGAGGGGCTGAGTCTGAGGGAGACGTGGCTCTGGCCTGAGGAGAATCTCGGGGGCCAGAAGAAGGAGAGGGGAAGAGGGGCTGAGTGGGGGGGAGAAGTGGCTCTGGCCTGAGGAGAATCTCGGGGGCCAGAAGGAGGAGAGGGGAAGAGGGGCTGAGTGGGGGGGAGAAGTGGCTCTGGCCTGAGGAGAATCTCGGGGGCCAGAAGAAGCAGAGGGGAAGAGGGGCTGAGTCTGAGGGAGAAGGGGCTCTGGCCTGAGGAGAATCTGGAGGAGAGGGGTAGAGGGGCTGAGTCTGAGGGAGACGTGGCTCTGGCCTGAGGAGAATCTCGGGGGCCAGAAGGAGGAGAGGGGAAGAGGGGCTGAGCCTGAGGGAGAAGGGGCTCTGGCCTGAGGAGAATCTCGGGGGCCAGAAGAAGGAGAGGGGAAGAGGGGCTGAGCGGGGGGGAGAAGGGGCTCTGGCCTGAGGAGAATCTCGGGGGCCAGAAGAAGGAGAGGGGAAGAGGGGCTGAGTCTGAGGGAGAAGGGGCTCTGGCCTGAGGAGAATCTCGGGGGCCAGAAGAAGGAGAGGGGAAGAGGGGCTGAGCCTGAGGGAGAAGGGGCTCTGGCCTGAGGAGAATCTCGGGGGCCAGAAGAAGGAGAGGGGAAGAGGGGCTGAGTCTGAGGGAGAAGTGGCTCTGGCCTGAGGAGAATCTCGGGGGCCAGAAGAAGGAGAGGGGAAGAGGGGCTGAGTCGGGGGGAGAAGTGGCTCTGGCCTGAGGAGAATCTCGGGGGCCAGAAGAAGGAGAGGGGAAGAGGGGCTGAGTGGGGGGGGAGAAGTGGCTCTGGCCTGAGGAGAATCTCGGGGTCCAAAAGAAGGAGAGGGGAAGAGGGGCTGAGTGGGGGGGAGAAGTGGCTCTGGCCTGAGGAGAATCTCGGGGGCCAGAAGAAGAAGAGGGGAAGAGGGGCTGAGTCTGAGGGAGAAGTGGCTCTGGCCTGAGGAGAATCTCGGGGGCCAGAAGAAGGAGAGGGGAAGAGGGGCTGAGTCTGAGGGAGAAGGGGCTCTGGCCTGAGGAGAATCTCGGGGGCCAGAAGAAGGAGAGAGGAAGAGGGGCTGAGTCGGGGGGAGAAGTGGCTCTGGCCTGAGGAGAATCTCGGGGGCCAGAAGAAGGAGAGGGGAAGAGGGGCTGAGTCGGGGGGAGAAGTGGCTCTGGCCTGAGGAGAATCTCGGGGGCCAGAAGAAGGAGAGGGGAAGAGGGGCTGAGTCGGGGGGAGAAGTGGCTCTGGCCTGAGGAGAATCTCGGGGGCCAGAAGAAGGAGAGGGGAAGAGGGGCTGAGTGGGGGGAGAAGTGGCTCTGGCCTGAGGAGAATCTCGGGGGCCAGAAGAAGGAGAGGGGAAGAGGGGCTGAGTCTGAGGGAGAAGTGGCTCTGGCCTGAGGAGAATCTCGGGGGCCAGAAGAAGGAGAGGGGAAGAGGGGCTGAGTCGGGGGGAGAAGTGGCTCTGGCCTGAGGAGAATCTCGGGGGCCAGAAGAAGGAGAGGGGAAGAGGGGCTGAGTCGGGGGGAGAAGTGGCTCTGGCCTGAGGAGAATCTCGGGGGCCAGAAGAAGGAGAGGGGAAGAGGGGCTGAGTCGGGGGGAGAAGTGGCTCTGGCCTGAGGAGAATCTCGGGGGCCAGAAGAAGGAGAGGGGAAGAGGGGCTGAGTCTGAGGGAGAAGGGGCTCTGGCCTGAGGAGAATCTCGGGGGCCAGAAGAAGGAGAGAGGAAGAGGGGCTGAGTCGGGGGGAGAAGTGGCTCTGGCCTGAGGAGAATCTCGGGGGCCAGAAGAAGGAGAGGGGAAGAGGGGCTGAGTCTGAGGGAGAAGTGGCTCTGGCCTGAGGAGAATCTCGGGGGCCAGAAGAAGGAGAGGGGAAGAGGGGCTGAGTCTGAGGGAGAAGGGGCTCTGGCCTGAGGAGAATCTCGGGGGCCAGAAGAAGGAGAGGGGAAGAGGGGCTGAGTCTGAGGGAGAAGTGGCTCTGGCCTGAGGAGAATCTCGGGGGCCAGAAGAAGGAGAGGGGAAGAGGGGCTGAGTCAGGGGGAGAAGTGGCTCTGGCCTGAGGAGAATCTCGGGGGCCAGAAGAAGGAGAGGGGAAGAGGGGCTGAGTCTGAGGGAGAAGTGGCTCTGGCCTGAGGAGAATCTCGGGGGCCAGAAGGAGGAGAGGGGAAGAGGGGCTGAGTCTGAGGGAGAAGTGGCTCTGGCCTGAGGAGAATCTCGGGGGCCAGAAGAAGAAGAGGGGAAGAGGGGCTGAGTCTGAGGGAGAAGTGGCTCTGGCCTGAGGAGAATCTCGGGGGCCAGAAGGAGGAGAGGGGAAGAGGGGCTGAGTCTGAGGGAGAAGTGGCTCTGGCCTGAGGAGAATCTCGGGGGCCAGAAGGAGGAGAGGGGAAGAGGGGCTGAGTCGGGGGGAGAAGTGGCTCTGGCCTGAGGAGAATCTCGGGGGCCAGAAGAAGGAGAGGGGAAGAGGGGCTGAGCCTGAGGGAGAAGGGGCTCTGGCCTGAGGAGAATCTCGGGGGCCAGAAGGAGGAGAGGGGAAGAGGGGCTGAGTCGGGGGGAGAAGTGGCTCTGGCCTGAGGAGAATCTCGGGGGCCAGAAGGAGGAGAGGGGAAGAGGGGCTGAGTCTGAGGGAGAAGTGGCTCTGGCCTGAGGAGAATCTCGGGGTCCAGAAGAAGTAGAGGGGAATAGGGGCTGAGTCTGAGGGAGAAGTGGCTCTGGCCTGAGGAGAATCTCGGGGGCCAGAAGGAGGAGAGGGGAAGAGGGGCTGAGTCGGGGGGAGAAGTGGCTCTGGCCTGAGGAGAATCTCGGGGGCCAGAAGAAGGAGAGGGGAAGAGGGGCTGAGTCTGAGGGAGAAGTGGCTCTGGCCTGAGGAGAATCTCGGGGGCCAGAAGAAGCAGAGGGGAAGAGGGGCTGAGTCTGAGGGAGAAGTGGCTCTGGCCTGAGGAGAATCTCGGGGGCCAGAAGGAGGAGAGGGGAAGAGGGGCTGAGTCTGAGGGAGAAGTGGCTCTGGCCTGAGGAGAATCTCAGGGGCCAGAAGGAGGAGAGGGGAAGAGGGGCTGAGTCGGGGGGAGAAGTGGTTCTGGTCTGAGGAGAATCTCGGGGGCCAGAAGGAGGAGAGGGGAAGAGGGGCTGAGTGGGGGGGAGAAGTGGCTCTGGCCTGAGGAGAATCTCGGGGGCCAGAAGAAGCAGAGGGGAAGAGGGGCTGAGTCTGAGGGAGAAGGGGCTCTGGCCTGAGGAGAATCTCGGGGGCCAGAAGGAGGAGAGGGGTAGAGGGGCTGAGTCTGAGGGAGACGTGGCTCTGGCCTGAGGAGAATCTCGGGGGCCAGAAGGAGGAGAGGGGAAGAGGGGCTGAGCCTGAGGGAGAAGGGGCTCTGGCCTGAGGAGAATCTCGGGGGCCAGAAGAAGGAGAGGGGAAGAGGGGCTGAGCGGGGGGGAGAAGGGGCTCTGGCCTGAGGAGAATCTCGGGGGCCAGAAGAAGGAGAGGGGAAGAGGGGCTGAGTCTGAGGGAGAAGGGGCTCTGGCCTGAGGAGAATCTCGGGGGCCAGAAGAAGGAGAGGGGAAGAGGGGCTGAGCCTGAGGGAGAAGGGGCTCTGGCCTGAGGAGAATCTCGGGGGCCAGAAGAAGGAGAGGGGAAGAGGGGCTGAGTCTGAGGGAGAAGGGGCTCTGGCCTGAGGAGAATCTCGGGGGCCAGAAGAAGGAGAGGGGAAGAGGGGCTGAGTCTGAGGGAGAAGTGGCTCTGGCCTGAGGAGAATCTCGGGGGCCAGAAGAAGGAGAGGGGAAGAGGGGCTGAGTCGGGGGGAGAAGTGGCTCTGGCCTGAGGAGAATCTCGGGGGCCAGAAGAAGGAGAGGGGAAGAGGGGCTGAGTGGGGGGGGAGAAGTGGCTCTGGCCTGAGGAGAATCTCGGGGTCCAGAAGAAGGAGAGGGGAAGAGGGGCTGAGTGGGGGGGAGAAGTGGCTCTGGCCTGAGGAGAATCTCGGGGGCCAGAAGAAGAAGAGGGGAAGAGGGGCTGAGTGGGGGGGAGAAGTGGCTCTGGCCTGAGGAGACCCTGGGGGCCAGAAGAAGGAGAGGGGAAGAGGGGCTGAGTCTGAGGGAGAAGGGGCTCTGTCCTGAGGAGAATCTTGGGGGCCAGAAGAAGGAGAGGGGAAGAGGGGCTGAGTCTGAGGGAGAAGGGGCTCTGGCCTGAGGAGAATCTCGGGGGCCAGAAGAAGGAGAGGGGAAGAGGGGCTGAGTCTGAGGGAGAAGTGGCTCTGGCCTGAGGAGAATCTCGGGGGCCAGAAGAAGGAGAGGGGAAGAGGGGCTGAGTCTGAGGGAGAAGTGGCTCTGGCCTGAGGAGAATCTCGGGGGCCAGAAGGAGGAGAGGGGTAGAGGGGCTGAGTCTGAGGGAGACGTGGCTCTGGCCTGAGGAGAATCTCGGGGGCCAGAAGAAGGAGAGGGGAAGAGGGGCTGAGTCTGAGGGAGAAGGGGCTCTGGCCTGAGGAGAATCTCGGGGGCCAGAAGAAGGAGAGAGGAAGAGGGGCTGAGTCGGGGGGAGAAGTGGCTCTGGCCTGAGGAGAATCTCGGGGGCCAGAAGAAGGAGAGGGGAAGAGGGGCTGAGTCTGAGGGAGAAGTGGCTCTGGCCTGAGGAGAATCTCGGGGGCCAGAAGAAGGAGAGGGGAAGAGGGGCTGAGTCTGAGGGAGAAGGGGCTCTGGCCTGAGGAGAATCTCGGGGGCCAGAAGAAGGAGAGGGGAAGAGGGGCTGAGTCGGGGGGAGAAGTGGCTCTGGCCTGAGGAGAATCTCGGGGGCCAGAAGAAGGAGAGGGGAAGAGGGGCTGAGTCTGAGGGAGAAGTGGCTCTGGCCTGAGGAGAATCTCGGGGGCCAGAAGAAGGAGAGGGGAAGAGGGGCTGAGTCTGAGGGAGAAGTGGCTCTGGCCTGAGGAGAATCTCGGGGGCCAGAAGAAGGAGAGGGGAAGAGGGGCTGAGTCTGAGGGAGAAGGGGCTCTGGCCTGAGGAGAATCTCGGGGGCCAGAAGGAGGAGAGGGGAAGAGGGGCTGAGTCTGAGGGAGAAGGGGCTCTGGCCTGAGGAGAATCTCGGGGGCCAGAAGGAGGAGAGGGGAAGAGGGGCTGAGTCTGAGGGAGAAGGGGCTCTGGCCTGAGGAGAATCTCGGGGGCCAGAAGGAGGAGAGGGGAAGAGGGGCTGAGTCTGAGGGAGAAGTGGCTCTGGCCTGAGGAGAATCTCGGGGGCCAGAAGAAGGAGAGAGGAAGAGGGGCTGAGTCGGGGGGAGAAGGGGCTCTGGCCTGAGGAGAATCTCGGGGGCCAGAAGAAGGAGAGGGGAAGAGGGGCTGAGTCTGAGGGAGAAGGGGCTCTGGCCTGAGGAGAATCTCGGGGGCCAGAAGAAGGAGAGGGGAAGAGGGGCTGAGTCTGAGGGAGAAGGGGCTCTGGCCTGAGGAGAATCTCGGGGGCCAGAAGAAGGAGAGGGGAAGAGGGGCTGAGTCAGGGGGAGAAGTGGCTCTGGCCTGAGGAGAATCTCGGGGGCCAGAAGAAGGAGAGGGGAAGAGGGGCTGAGTCTGAGGGAGAAGTGGCTCTGGCCTGAGGAGAATCTCGGGGGCCAGAAGAAGGAGAGGGGAAGAGGGGCTGAGTCTGAGGGAGAAGTGGCTCTGGCCTGAGGAGAATCTCGGGGGCCAGAAGAAGGAGAGGGGAAGAGGGGCTGAGTCTGAGGGAGAAGGGGCTCTGGCCTGAGGAGAATCTTGGGGGCCAGAAGAAGGAGAGGGGAAGAGGGGCTGAGTCTGAGGGAGAAGTGGCTCTGGCCTGAGGAGAATCTCGGGGGCCAGAAGAAGGAGAGGGGAAGAGGGGCTGAGTGGGGGGGAGAAGTGGCTCTGGCCTGAGGAGAATCTCGGGGGCCAGAAGAAGGAGAGGGGAAGAGGGGCTGAGTCGGGGGGAGAAGTGGCTCTGGCCTGAGGAGAATCTCGGGGGCCAGAAGAAGGAGAGTGGAAGAGGGGCTGAGTCTGAGGGAGAAGTGGCTCTGGCCTGAGGAGAATCTCGGGGTCCAGAAGAAGGAGAGGGGAAGAGGGGCTGAGTCTGAGGGAGAAGTGGCTCTGGCCTGAGGAGAATCTCGGGGGCCAGAAGGAGGAGAGGGGAAGAGGGGCTGAGTCTGAGGGAGAAGGGGCTCTGGCCTGAGGAGAATCTCGGGGGCCAGAAGGAGGAGAGGGGAAGAGGGGCTGAGTCTGAGGGAGAAGGGGAAGAGGGGCTGAGTCGGGGGGAGAAGTGGCTCTGGCCTGAGGAGAATCTCGGGGGCCAGAAGGAGGAGAGGGGAAGAGGGGCTGAGTCTGAGGGAGAAGTGGCTCTGGCCTGAGGAGAATCTCGGGGGCCAGAAGGAGGAGAGGGGTAGAGGGGCTGAGTCTGAGGGAGAAGTGGCTCTGGCCTGAGGAGAATCTCGGGGGCCAGAAGAAGGAGAGGGGAAGAGGGGCTGAGCCTGAGGGAGAAGGGGAAGAGGGGCTGAGGAGAATCTTGGGGGCCAGAAGAAGGAGAGGGGAAGAGGGGCTGAGTCTGAGGGAGAAGTGGCTCTGGCCTGAGGAGAATCTCGGGGGCCAGAAGAAGGAGAGGGGAAGAGGGGCTGAGTCGGGGGGAGAAGTGGCTCTGGCCTGAGGAGAATCTCTGGGGCCAGACGAAGGAGCCTGGCGAGGAAGAGGGGCTGGAGGGGCCAGGGGGGGGGAAGCCAGGCGGAGTCTCTGGGGGTCTGAGAGGAAGAAGGGGGCCGAGGGATCCCCTGGGTCTGGCGCCTCAGGAGGGGCATTGCTGAGAGGAGAGAGGGAGGCTGAGGAGAAGGAACCTGGGCTGGTGAAAAGGATGGAACTGCTCCACCTCCATAACTAGGGAAGGAGCGAGAGGGAAGTAACAGAAACTGATCTGAGCATTTTCCCACCTTGTCTAGAAACCGGAACATCTATTTACCTGAAGTGGAACAGCTCATTTGAGCAAGTGAAGTTGAAGGAAAGCTGTGCCTATGCTACTGGTCTACCTTATAGGAATGTTATAAAAGTTTGTTTTTATGGAGCACTTTGAAAAACGCTTCAGAATGCACCACACGGAGGTTGTTTCTCTCCCCATGTTGCGCCCACCCCCTCCTGCTCCACCTTCCCTTTGCATTCAAGGGGCAAAGATGGGCCTTTCAGCAAACCCCCCCTTATTCCCACTGCCACCCCAGAACTCTGACCTGAGCACTTCACCCCCAACCTAGCGAAGAACGAGGTGTGAGGTGGAGTACAACTTATTTATTAAAAACAAACACTAATTTCAAGATAACTTGGTGTAGATAGTCTAGGGCTGCCATAAGTCCAGATTTTCCTGGATCTTAGATAAATCAATAAAAAAATCTTGTTATTTTGGCATTGTCGTAAAATGGGGGGGGGGTCCTATAAAAAGCACAACTATGTTAGGGTCTTCCTAAAACTGCTCAACAGCTTTCAGAGTGTCCTGGTTTTTACTTTTTGAAATATGGCAACTCTAACATAAGTGTATGGTTTCAAATCTTCCAGTTTTTCTTTTCTTTCTTTTCTTACTTTATTACTATTGTAACAATGGGTATTACAAGGATGTTCCTCTACTAGTGAGTTCAACCTCCAACTGTTTCCTTGCAGGCTTTCTCCACCGGCCTGAGGGGGCCGGGTCCAAGGTGATGAGCAGATGGACTCCAGCTACAAAAGCTGAGACCGTGGAAGAGGACAGAGACCATCCTGGCTGTAAGTCCTCTAAAACCTTCTCCTGCCTTGCAGGCCTTTTCCCATGTGGCCTAGGAAAGTCCAGACTGACTCCAGCTACAAAAGCTGGGGCTGCTGAACAAACTCTTGGGCTTAGCAGGTTTGTTGTTGCTACAGGTTTTTCTTTCTTTATTTTCGATCTTCTCATGATTTATGTGTATTCTTCACTGTGGTTGTGTATTTTAATGTTCTGTTTATTGCTTATGACTACTCTGCTATTTATTTATTACATTTGTAAGACGCTGTGGGTAAAAACCTCAGCCCCTAGGACTTGCCAATCATCAGGTTGGCGGTTCGAATCCCCACGGCAGGGTGCGCCCCCGTTGCTCGGTCCCAGCGCCTGCCAACCTAGCAGTTCGAAAGCACCTCCGGGTGCAAGTAGATAAATAGGGACCGCTTACCAGCAGGAAGGTAAATGGTGTTCCATGTGCTGCGCTGGCTCGCCAGGTGCAGCTTGTCACGCTGGCCACGTGACCCGGAAGTGTCTGCGGACAGCGCTGGCCCCCGGCCTCTAGAGTGAGATGGGCACACAACCCTAGAGTCGGACACAACTGGCCCGTACGGGCAGGGGTACCTTTACCTTTTAGCCGAAGATCTGAGTGTGTTTCACAACATAAAGATGCAAAATAAAAACACAAAATACATAATAAAAGAAAGAATAACCCCTTCCCACAAACACATTTGCAAGGACATAGATTTAATTAGAAAGGACATGGGTTTAAGCAAAGCTCTGGTTTTGATGTTGTTACACAACCGTGCTTCCCAGTTCTCAGCTGCAGCACCCCGAAACTCACCCTCTCTGCCTTCTTAGCTAACAGTAATTTAAATGCACTATTCTTATTTTGATCCCATGTGTACACAACTTTAAATACAAGCACCAGAACACTGTGCCTAAACTTAAAGAGACGCACATGCATGCACACTTTCCAAGAGTCTCATGACAGAGCTAGTGTGGTATAGTGGTTAGAGTGTCAGAATACGACTTGGCAGACCTGGGTTCAAGTCCCTCCTTAGCCATGATGCTCACTGGGGGACCCGGCACTGCTTCACATCTTTCAATATGCGAAGGGCCGTGCCATGGAAGATGGAAAAAACTTGGTTTCTCCTACTCTGGTGGAAGGAGGACCCAAACCAATGGATTTCAGATAGAAGGAAGGAGATTCTGACTAAATATCAGAAAGAACTTTCTAGCAGCAAGAAGTGTTTGACTGTGGAAGAAAGTAGTTCAGGTGGTGTGGGACACTCCTGAATTGGAAGGTTTTCTTTTTTTATATAAGATATTTATTAAGATTTTCAAAGTATTACAAAATAAAAATAAAAAAGTAAGAAAATACAAAATAAAAATAGTTAACAACTCATTCTTTCCATTACTTATTTTTCATTAGTTTCCCGGACCTCCTCACGCCTCCCTTTTTTGTATTCCAGTTCAGTTTGTTGGTTCAGCAAATCCTTCCCCTCTTTGTTTATCCTAATCTTTAATCTTAAAATATTGTAACATTAAATTTTTACCTATTAGTAATCCAATTTGCATATTCACCTCCCATAATTGCATTTAACATCCAAAAAACATCAACAGCTCAACATCAAAAAAATGAAGATCATGGCCACTGGTCCCATCACCTCCTAGAAGGGGAAGAAATGGAGGCAGTGAGAGATTTTATTTTCTTGGGCTCCATGATCACTGCAGATTGTAACAGCAGTCACGAAATTAAAAGACGCCTGCTTCTAGGGAGAAAAGCAATGACAAACCTAGACAGCATCTTGAAAAGCAGAGACATCACCTTGCCAACAAAGGTCCGTATAGTTATTTTTTTTTTTTATAATAATTTTATTGCATTTTTCCAAATTACAAGTAAAACAGAAGAAAAAACAGAACAAAAGAAAAGATAAGAAAAGAAAACAAAGGATTCCATTTCAATAACTTTTTTTCAAATTTCCATTGGACTTCCCCACATCCCCCGGATAATGCATTCTTGATAATAAAGTCATCAGCAAATTATACCCTTATTTCATATATTTCTTTATATTTTCAATTGCAATTTAAGTTTAAATCTCTTGTTCTCCATTTACTCTAAAAATATAACCTGATATCATTTTAACCCATTTAAACTTTGGTTCTTTCACAAATATTAACAATTTCATAAATAATTAAATTTCGTTGCTGGGGCTAGCGTTCTGAATCATACGTCATCTTATGTTTCATACAACTTATAATACTTTTGCAAATAGTCTTTAAATTTTTTCCAGTCCTCCTCCATTGCCTCTTCTCCCAGGTCCCGGATTCTTGCAGTCATCTCAGCCAGTTCCATATAGTTCATCAGTTGCGTCTGCCACTCCTCCAGTGTGGGCAAATCTTGGGTCTTCCAGTATTTGGCGATAAGGATTCTTGCTGCAGTTGTAGCGTACATAAAGAAAGTTCTGTCCTTTTTTAACACCTTCTGGCCGACAATGCCCAGAAGAAAGGCCTCTGGTTTCTTGGGAAAGGTGTACTTAAACACCTTCTTTAACTCATTATAGATCATTTCCCAAAAGGCCTTCAATCTTGGGCACGTCCACCAGAGGTGGAAAAATGTCCCTTCAGCCTCCTTGCATTTCCAACATTTATTGTCAGACAAATGGTATATCTTAGCAAGTTTGACTGGGGTCATGTACCACCTGTACACCATTTTCATAATATTTTCTTTCAAGGCATTACATGCCGTGAACTTCATACCGGTGGTCCATAACTTTTCCCAGTCTTCTGACATGATGTTATAACCAATGTCTTGAGCCCATTTTATCATGGCTGATTTAACTGTCTCATCCTGAGTGTTCCATTTAAGCAGCAAGTTGTACATTCTCGATATTACCTTGGTCTTTGGTTCTAACAGCTCTGTCTCAAGTTTCGATTTTTCCACCTGGAATCCTATTTTTTTATCTAGCTTGAAAACCTCATTAATTTGGGCATAGTGTAGCCAATTTTGCACCTTATCTTTTAGTTTTTCAAAGCTCTGCAATCTCCAATTACCTCCAATATTCTCTATTATTTCCCAATATTTCGGCCAATATGCCTCCATATTGGATGTTTTCCGAGCTTTGGCCTCTATTGGTGAAATCCACCTCGGAGTTTTACTTTCCAATAAGTCTTTGTATTTTTTCCAGACCATGTATATTGCTTTCCTGACAATATGGTTTTTGAACATTCCATGTGTTTTCCCCTTGTCATACCACAAATACGCATGCCAACCTAGCGAGTTGTTGAAGCCTTCCAGATCTAGGACATCAGTGTTTTCCAATAAAATCCAATCTTTCATCCAGCAGAAGGCCGCAGCTTCGTAGTATAACCTTAAGTCCGGCAGGGCAAACCCCCCTCTCTCCTTTGCATCAGTTAATATTTTAAACTTTATTCGGGGCTTTTTGCCCTGCCAGACAAATTTAGAAATGTCCTTCTGCCACTTTCCAAAACAATCCACTCTGTCCACAATCTGCAAGGCCTGGAACAAAAACAACATTTTTGGCAAAACGTTCATTTTTATAGCTGCGATTCGGCCTAACAAGGATAATTTCAATCTTGACCAAATTTCTAAGTCTTTTTTAACTTCTGACCAACATTTTTCATAGTTATCTTTAAATAGATTCAAATTCTTAGAAGACAGATTGACCCCCAGGTATTTCACTTTTTTAACAATGTTTAGTTCTGTTTCTTTCTGAAACTCCTCTGTTTCAATAACCGTCAGGTTTTTCCCTAACACCTTAGTTTTTTGTTTGTTCAGCTTAAAACCCGCCACCCGACCAAATTTCTGAATCAATTCCAAAACTCTTTTTGTACTAGGTTCTGGCTCCTGTAATGTTAAAACCAAGTCATCTGCAAATGCTTTCAGTTTATATTGTTTCGCTCCGACCCGTATTCCTTGTACCTGCCGATCCTCCCTTATCATGTTCAGCAAAACCTCCAGGACTGAGATAAACAACAGAGGGGATAGGGGGCACCCTTGGCGTGTTCCTTTTTCAATATGAAGTTCTTCTGTCACCACATTGTTCACTATCAACTTAGCTTTTTGTTCAGAATAGATTGCCTCTATTCCGTTCTCAAACCCCCTTCCCACTCCCATCCCTTCCAAGTTTTTCTTCATAAATTTCCAAGAAATATTATCAAAGGCCTTCTCCGCGTCGATAAAGATTAACACCGCTTTGGTGTTAATATTTATTTGTAAAAGTTCCAAAATATCGATAATGTTCCTGGTATTATCATACAAATGTCTACCTGGGAGAAAGCCTGCTTGGTCCTTATGAATTACTTCATTTAATACTTTTTTAAATCTGTTAGCCAAAACGTCCGCAAATATTTTGTAATCCACATTTAGGAGTGAGATGGGGCGATAGTTCTTAAGTTGAGTCTTTTCAGTTTCCACTTTAGGTATCAATGTGATGAATGCTTCTTTCCACGTATCTGGTGTCCTCCCTCCCCCCATAATATAGTTGCAAACCTCCATTAATGGTTGTATCAGATAGTCTTTTAAAGTCCTGTAATATTTGGAGGTAAGTCCATCGGGGCCCGGAGATTTGCCTAGTTGCATATTCTGAATGGCATCCTCGATTTCCTGTAGTGTTATTTTACAATTCAAGATTGATCTCTTCTCTTGAGATAATTTTGGAAGGCCATTATCTTTCAAGAATTGTTCTATCTCAATTGCTTCCTCAGGTTCTTGTGTGTACAATTTTTTAAAATATTTCTGGAAACACTTTCTAATTTCTCCTGGTTTCTGAAAGTTTTTCCCTTCAACTTCTAGGTTGGTGACATAATTTAATTTTTGTCTCTTTTTCAACTGCCAAGCAAGTAGTTTCCCACATTTGTTTGCAGATTCAAAGGATCTTTGTTTCATTTGTTTGATTTTCCATTCCACTTCTTGGTTAATCAATTTCGCATATTGTGACTGGTGGAATTTTATTTCTCTTAAAGTCTCTTTTGATTTTGGATTCACTCTTAATTTTTTCTCCCCATCACTTATCTTCTCCAAAATCTTGTCTTTTTTACTATTCCAGAGTTTTTTCTTGATTGTATTCTGTTGTATCAGGAACCCTCTCATAACAGCTTTGCTTGCGTCCCAGATAATTCTTTTTTCCACTGAGGTATTCAAGTTGATTTCGAAATAATCCTTTAAAGTTTTTTGGGCCTTCTTTACGATCTCTTGATCTCTTAACAAGTTGTCATTCATTTTCCATCTGAAGGAATCGGCAGTAGTAAATCTCATTTCCATTTTCAAAGCGTTATGGTCGGAGCAAGTCTTTGGGCAGATTTCTATTTTTGTAGTCTTAGGTGCCAGCCCTCTAGTTGCCCAGATTTGGTCGATTCTTGTCCATGACAGGTGGGCCTCAGAAAAGAAAGTTCCTTCTTTACCTAGGGGGTTTCTCGTCCTCCATAAATCAATTAAGTCCATATTGTCAGTTAATTCAAAAAAAGTTTTTGGTAGTCTTCCATCTTTAGTCAGATTCTGATTCTGTGACTTATCCATCAAAGTGGAGACAACCCCATTCATATCTCCCATCATAATGATGTTGGAGTAGTCCAGATAGTCCAGTAGTGTCTCATGCAGCTTCTTATAAAATTCTGATTTCCCCTCATTTGGTGCATAGATTCCTAATATCAAAACTTTTTCTCCTTGGGTCGAAATTTCAATAGCCAGGATTCTTCCTTGTTCATCTTTAAACAAAAATTTTGGTGATAAATTCTCTTTAGCATAGATCACCACACCTCTCTTCTTAACTCGGTCTGATGAGATGAATTCTTGGCCTAATCTTTTGTTTATTAACACCTTCCTATGTAACCTGGTCACATGGGTTTCTTGCAAGCAAATTATGTCCAAGTTCTCTTTCTTTAATATATGAAAAATCCTTTTGCGTTTTTCTGGGGAATTCGCGCCATTAATGTTCCAACTGTAAAGCTGCAGAGACATCCTGTATCAATCTGTTGTTACTCTTATTGGGTGTCTTCTTTTTTGTCCAAATCCGAAGGTGGTGGTTCTTTTCCTAGCACTGGTGGTGGCCAAATGGCTGCCACTCCTTTCTGCAAGTCTTCTCCGTGGTCGTGTAGGAACTTCTGGCTATCCTCTTTCGTTTTGATCTTTATCTTCTTTCCTTTGTATTTAAACGAAAGACCCTGTGGAAACTCCCACCTGTAAGGTATTCCGTTGCCTCTCAAAAGTCCAGTTAGGTCGGTGTAGTTAGATCTTAGATCCAGTAATTGTTTAGGTATGTCCTTGTAAATTTGTGCTCTTCTGTCCTGGATCTCAAGTGCTTTATTAAAGTGTAGGTCAAGTAGCTTGTCTCTCTCCTGCTTGGTCCTTAAGATAATCAAACAGTCCCTAGGTCTGTCCTTCCCAGCCGCCCTTCCCAATCTAAATGCAGTTGTTATTTTAAAATCTGTATCTTCGTTTATGCCCCAGAATTTAGAAAATTCTGCTGTCAAAAAGCCAGTCAAATCCTCTTTCTCAATCTCTGGAATAAAGCGTAATCTCAAATTATTTTCCTTGTTTCGCAGTTCCACCAAAGACAGATAGGCCTGCTGGTCAGTAATATGTTTATGGAGTGGCCTTACCTCTCCTTTCAGTTCCTCTACTTCTTTAGTTACTGCTTCTACTTTCTCATTCGCAGCCTCGGCCAGTTTTCGATTTTCAGATACTACGTCCTTTAGGTTTCCAATATCTTGTGAATGCTTAGCCACCTGTTCAGAAAGTTTGTTAATTGAAGATGTAGCTAAGTCAATTTTTGCAGTCTGATCATCCACTTTTTTGTTCAAAATTGCAAATTGTTGTAGCATTTCCTCTAGAAGAATGTTGGATCCCCCAGCTGCCATATCTTCTTCACTTGTTAATTGTTCTAATTCTTCAGCTGGGGTTGTTGGTAATGATACAGCCTGTAGTACCGCAGGGACTGAAGATCTACGGCCCTGGGAAACCAAAGTTGTTTGTACCAATTTGCCTTTCCCTGCTTTCGACGCAGCTCTTGTTTTTGGTTTGCCACTCATTCCACCCTCATTCCACACCTGTCTTTGGATTCAAGGTCAAGCTGTCAAAAGTTCCATGGGAAAGACAGGCCTCAGAATGAGTCACCAAGCCACAGAGAGACAAAACAAAGTCAGTTCTCAGGAAATTGTAAATCCCAAACTCCACTAGAGGGAGTATAGCTCAGTTCATGAAAGAAGAAACAAAGTTTCAGTCGCCATTAAAGTTCCTACAATTAGACAAGTTAATAAATATCTTTAGAGAAGAACTTTTCCTTCTTGCAGAGCCCTCTCAGTTTTGCCACAATAGTTTCTTAAAAGGTGCAAAATACAGTTGCTTAATTGTATCCACCGGTAGACATCTGTTTCAACTTTGTAAATATATCCGCAACATAACTTTTACCCGCTGCAAGTCCAGGGCTAGGGATTCTCAAGTCTTTAAAGTTTTGAAAATTTTAGCAGAGAAGAAACCCCAATTAAAATAGACACAGTCACAGAAAATTAGAAATAACTTGCCTTTCCCTTCAATTTCCAAGCTTCTCCAGACGTATGGTATCTCTCTTTTTAAAACCTTTTTCTATTGCTTCCAGCTTGTCAGTTTCTTTGCCTTTAATCATTAAGCACCTCCGGGAGACGGACTTCCTTTTTCTCGTCTCCCGCTTTCAGCCGAATTCACAATTTGTAATCCAATCTCATATAAATCCTACTCACGAGTAGTTGATTTGTAATCCAATGTAAAGGAAGAAAGGTCATCGGTAACAGCCGCGCGGCTTCACTCCCGCAGAAAGAGCGATGAATCCACAGCACCGCTTCCCCTCCGCGCTTCCGGAGCCCCTTACGGGGTCCCTTCTTCGTTTTGGGGGTCGCTCTCGGTGCCCGCCGGATCCCACGGCCACGAGCTCGCTCTGCTCGTGGTTTAACTTAATGGGTCGTCGCTTCGCCGTAGCAAACAACCCTTTTCTGCGGAGCCCCTCTCTGCAGCGCAAAGAGGACCGCCATTACCCGTTTCGCGCCGCCTCCGGAAGGTCCGTATAGTTAAAGCCATGGTTTTCCCAGTAGTGATGTATGGAAGTGAGAGCTGGACCATCAAGAAGGCTGGTCGCCGAAGAATGGATGCTTTTGAATTCTGGTGCTGGAGGAGACTTTTGAGAGTCCCATGGACTGCAAGAAGATCCAATCTCTCCATTCTGAAGGAAATCAGCCCTGAGTGCTCACTGGAAGGACAGATCCTGAAGCTGAGGCTCCAAGACTTTGGCCACCTCATGAGAAGAGAAGACTCCCTGGAAAAGACCCTGATGTTGGGAAAGATGGAGGGCACAAGGAGAAGGGGACGAAGGAGGACAAGATGGTGGGACAGTGTTCTCGAAGCTACCAGCATGAGTTTGGCCAAACTGCGGGAGGCAGTGGAAGACAGGAGTGCCTGGCGTGCTCTGGTCCAGGGGGTCACGAAGAGGCAGACACCACTAAACAACTCAACAACAACAACAATTGCATTTAAAAGGACATTGAATATTAAATCAGTCTAAGGCCATCCTTTCAAATTCCCCGCCAATCACCTCTCACCCCCAGCATTCCAAACTGCCCCCCTCCCTAGCAATGACCCTCAGCGTCCCTTCCAACACTACAGTCTTATAATTCTATTATATTCCCTCTGCAAGTTATTTGATGGGAAGTGAAGATTTCAATCAAGATGAAGCTTTTTCCACATTTCAAGCACTATTAGGGTTTCTCTGTCATATGAATTCTTTGATGGGAAGAGAGTGTTTGCTTCAAGGTGAAGCTCTTTCCGCACTCTTGGCATTGAAATGGTTTCCCCCCACTGTGAATTCTCTGATGTCACAGAAGCGCTCTTCTTGCAGGAAGGCCCAATGTGCATTCTAAGGACTGATGTAGTTTCTGCCCTGTATGACTTATTTGGTGGGAAGTGAGACATTTCTTGAGGGTGAAGATCTTTCCACATTTCAAGCACTATTAGGGTTTCTTTTCTCTATGAATTCTTTGATGGTAAGACAAATATATCTTCCAACTGAAGCTCTTTCCACATTCCACACACTGATATGGTTTCTCTCCTGTATGAATTCTTTGATGGGAAGTGAGATCAATATTCCGATCGAAGCTGTTTCCACATTCCAAACACTGATAGGGTTTTTGCCTTGTATGAATTATTAGATGGCAAGTGAGACTGGAGCTGCAACTGAAACTCTTTCCACATTCCAAGCACTGATAGGGTTTTTCTCCTGTATGAATTCTTTGATGGGAAGTAAGACGGTCCTTCCTGTCAAAGCTCTTTCCACAATGCAAGCACTGATAGGGTTTCTGCCCTGTATGAATGGTTTGATGGGAAGTGAGATAGGAACTGCAACTGAAGCCCTTTCCACATTCCAAGCACTGATAGGGTTTCTCTCCTGTATGAATTCTTTGATGGGAAGTAAGACGGTCCTTCCTGTCAAAGCTCTTTCCACAATGCAAGCACTGATAGGGTTTCTGCCCTGTATGAATTGTTTGATGGGAAGTGAGAGAGGAGCCCTGACTGAAGCTCTTTCCACAATCTAAGCACTGATACGGTTTCTGCCCTGTATGGATTCTTTGATGGCAAATGAGATTGTCCTTTCTCCTGAAGCTCTTTCCACAATCCAAGCACTGATACGGTTTCTGCCCTGTATGAATTTTTTGATGACAAGTGAGATTGTCCTTTCTACTGAAGCTCTTTCCACAATCCAAGCAGTGATATGGTTTCTTCCCAATGGGATTTTGATGAGACATGGAATCGGAGCTGTTAGTGAAGTTATCTCCACATTCCAAAGGCTGATATGGCTTCTCCACTGTGTGGATTTTCTCATGGTTTCCCTTGTTCTTCATTTCTAATTCCTCAGCACCTAAAATGAAGAGAGAGATGCATTAGAGTGTCAGGATGATATGAAGACACCCAATTATTGAATAATGCTCATTAGCGCTTGTGAGAGAGGAAGAACTGAAAGGATTTAGATGATGAGCGTAAGCAGTGCGCCCTTCCCTTCCTCTCTTGAGTTTTCTTTCTCCAGAGCAGGAGTCCCGGACCAGCTGCGTGTGTCAGGCACCCCCAGAGGTGCTTTCCTTGGGGAACCCTCTTGGCCGACATGCTGAGCTGCTTCTTCCCTTACATACAGAAGCAGGAGGAACAGCTTCGCGTGAAAAAGGCTCTCCCCTCTGCAGCCTCTGAACTATGACCGTCTGCAAACCACGGTTCTAAATCTATACTGTCCTCTTGCCCACGGGAAGGTTCAGGAGCAGGGGGGCAGCCCCCACCATTCCTCCTCAGTCCAGCCCCTGACAATAGGAGAGGGGGCAGTGATTCCTACAATTTGCATAATTCCATCAAGATCTTCCTGCCTCTTTCTCACCTTGCCCATCTTTGGTCATCCTGTTTCCGTTTAACAACAAAGCGAAAGACTTGCGATCGTGAGCAATGATCTGAACCTAGACATCTCTGTCTCCAACCTGCCTTTGCACCCCCTTGCCATGGGGTGGGTGGATCCCACTGGGGAGCTGAGAATCCTGCAATGAGCAACCCTAGATTTGCATGTATTGATAATGCCTGATGTGTGTGAACTCAGGATATTCCTGAATGCCTTTCAGGATGCAGACACCATGGGGGCTTTCATGTCGTATTAGAGTTCTGTCAATCTCATACACAGATAAACCATATCATGAATTCAGATTAACACACATCTCCTGACACTCTAGGCGGCAAAGTTGAGATCCGTCAAAATCTGGGAGGTTTGTGATATAAAAATATTGACTGAATTTCAAAGCAAGTATTATGACCAAACAGGGAACCTTACCGGGAGAGTTCATGATCCTCCAAGTCTCCTCCATGACTTCCTTATGCAGAGCTCTCTGGGCAGGATCCAGCAACGCCCACTCCTCAGCCGTGAAACAAACAGCGACATCTTCAAAACAAACTGGACCCTAAAAGAAAAAAGGTCCATGTCTTACACAACATAAAGATTATTTACTGCACATTCCTCTTTCTGCCTGCATTGCATTAATCAGATTTGTTTGCTGCACATTTTGACTGTGGGTGCATAATTTAATGTTTGGAGAATCTTTCATGCTGTTTTTAATGATGGGTATTGTCAGAGCTGCTTCCAGATCCTAGCTCACAGAGGATCACGCTAGCCAGCAATCACTTTGTAAAAGTCTTTATTGAGTTACAGTTTCCATTCTCCAGTTGCTGCGTGCAGCTCTACGTCTTATGGGTTAGACCGACGAAGCTCTGTCTGGGTCCCCGCCTCCTGTACACCAACTTAATATCCTAGCCTTACTCCACCTTTTCCGCCTGACCGTTCTTCTCTGGGTCCCTCTGCCCCCCGGGGTCTCTTCCTTCCGGGACTCTTCTGACGCTGACCCCCCTGACTCTCCTGTCTCCTTGCGCCGGGCTTTAGGACCTGGCTCCCTTTCCGGGCTGCTTACTGCGCCACCTTCCTGTGCATTTGAACTTGGCGCGCGCGCCCAACCTTCCACTTTCTGTCTGACCGTTTCTTCGCTCCCCGATGGAGGTGTGGCCACTCCTGACTCGTGCCCTCCCTCCTGTTGTGAGCTGCCAGCGCTTGATACCTGACTCCCTTCCTCTTCCCTGCTCTCTGTTGGTGACGCTGGTCCCGATCTCCAACTGCTCCCCTCTGAGCCCCCTCTGGCCCTTTCCTCCTGGGGTGTCCCCCTAGGCTCCCCCCTTGCCCTGGCCACTGGTGCTCCTTCCTGTGAATCTTCTGATTCACTGGAAAGACTCGGAGATCTCGGGTCGTCGTCATCACTCATCCTTTCTTCTGCCTCCTCCCCCTCGCTCTCTGTTTCCTCCCTTGCCCTTGCCTCTGCTCCTGAACCCCTGACAGGTATGAATCTTAGTGAAAATGGATGGAACTGTATGTTTATTTCTTCAAATCATTCTGTCTGTGCAAGCACGCCAGTTTTCCAGATTTGACAGAAGAAACAAGAGCAGGAGAGAGATTCCTTTGTCCCCAGAAACGCCCTGTCTCCCCCCCCCCAGCCTCTTTCCCCCCAAGGCTCCTTCCCCCTACCTGATCCGGTTCCTCAGCCGCTGCTTCCCCTCCACCAGGAGGAAGAGATGGAGGAGAAGGTCTTGCCGGCATCCTTCTTTCACCTGCGAGAGACAAAGGGAAGTGGGGAGACAGGAGTGCAGGATGCTTCTCTCAGAGGTACTTTCTGGCCTTTGTCCCCATTTCATAGTTATGCTAAAACATATGTGATCCTTTTTGGCCTCTTGGCCCCAAGTGTCATACCGAAAAATACTGACAGAAACCACAGATTATTTTGAGAATAATAGGATGTGGCCAGACTGATAATAAATTCCTTCCTCCTTACCCAGCGGCCTCTCTCTGGTGTCCAACAAAGTCCTCTCTGCCTCAGAGGAATCAGGGCCCATTTCTGAAGACAGATCCTTTTCCTGAAAGAGCAACAAGAATTTGTAATAGAGAGTGTGGGGAAGGGTTAGAAAAGGAGTGGCAGAGGAAAAAAAACTTCAGAAATATCACATCTCATTCCTTGGATGTTTCCAAAAAAGGATGGCCCTCCTGTTTGGAGCCCCTTGGGAGCATCCAGAGGAAAGTCTCTCTCACCTGCTTCTTCTCCACCTGCTTCCTCTCCTCCGCCTGACTCAGGAGGAAACCTTCGGCCAGGGCCACTGCCTGGGAACTGGTCTCCGCTCCGCATTCCCTCACCCAGCTCTCCATCTCCGCTGGAAGGACAGCCAGGAACTGCTCCAAGATCACCAGGTCCAGCATCTCAGCTTTTGTGTGCTTTTCTGGCTTCAGCCACTGGTGGCAAAGGTGATGGAGTCGGCTGCAAACCTCTCGGGGTCCTTCAGCCTCCTGGTGACAGGACTGCCTCAACTGCTGGCTCTGCGCCTCTGAGCGAAGGGTGTCCTCCTCTCCCAGGATCTTCTGCATGGAGCTTTCCCAGAATCCCCCACTGCTCCCAGTTTCCATAGCATGGCCTCTTCCTGCTTCAGGGCCAGCTGAGTCTTGCTTATGCATCTTCACTCTCAGGAAGTCCCCAAAAGAACAGAAGGAATCCCTTGGTCCTCTTCCAAGTTCTGTCCGTCCGAAAATTAGGTGCTGGCAAATTCTACAAACAAATACATTGTTCTATTATAAAACTGATACATGGGAAGCAGAAGAAGGTGGTTCCCTGAGTAAGCGTAGATGAGTCTTGGAAGGAACCTGGACTGGACTGCACCCCAGCCCAGACTCTGAGCTTTCTTTAAGGAAAAAAAGGAAGAAGGAGAAATCTTCTAGTTATAGTTTTAAACTAGTTTTCCTAAAGTGTTTTAATGTTGAAATCTGCCCTGGAATCATAAGGTGAAGTGCATTTAAATACAGTGGTACCTTGGGTTACATACGCTTCGGGTTCCAGACTCCGCTAACCCAGAAATAATGGTTCGGGTTAAGAAGTTTGCTGCAGGGTGAGAACAGAAATTGTGCTTCTGGGTACAGTTAGAAGTGGGGCCACAAGAGAGCGGGGCAAGGTGGGTGTTTGTTACGGCTAAAATCTGGGTGCGGGGTTACTCTGCCACCCAGCTCATCGGACTAAGTCTGTGGGTCCCTGCGGAAGAAAATGAGCTCAGCCGGACACAGGAGCAACTGCAGAAGGTCCAAGTTTATTGCGCAACAGGTTCAAGGCGAGATTGAACAGTGAGAAAGGGGTGGCATGAACTTTTGAGATTTCCCTCCATGTCCCAGAATACTGTCCCCCATTCGGAGATAGATTTGAATTAAAGTTCTGTAAGAACTTGCAAATCTTTTCTCCGCACCCTAAATCTCGGTGAATGGGATGTGTGGCTTTATGCAAACCTGAAAGGGACTTGCAAGCCATGCCTCTTACGGTCATTTGCAAGTATATCAGTGCAGGTAGCTGCATATAGGGTATTATATAAAGAACACCTCTTGTATTTTGTTGCTAAATTACTTGTGGCATTCTCAATAGTGTTTTATGCTTTGCACCTAACAGGAAGGTCTAATTGACTGAAAAATGCAGTTGGTGTTTTGTCCTTCGCCATTTTTGTGTGTTTCTCAGGTGTCAAGCTAGCTCTTCTGTGGTCTCACACTGACATAGTGCTACAGCAACACATCCTGTCTGTTGAATCCCCTCAGGGCTTTCATTTAACCATGTTGCCTGGCATTCACCATAGCTGGCACAGGTTGGGCATCTCGTGAGGGAGATGCCTTGGCCTTGGCCTTCCTATGGGATTCTATTATAGGCTGTGGTTTTGCACGCATGGAGAGTTGCTCACTTGCACTTAAAGGACCAAAAAGCTAATTGCAGCCTGGATACACTTGCCCAATTCAAACTGAGTCCAATTTGAATTTATCTTGCCCCATGGTTCTCAACTCTTCAAACCAATCTGTTAAAAGAAAACCATTCTTAACAAGGGCAGTTGTCCAAATAAGTCAATTTAAGTCTATAAGGAATCATTCCTGCTAAACCAAAGCATATCCACCTTCATGTTTCTTAGAAGCTTCTCCTTGGTAAAGCAAGTTTTAGCACATTTTTAAAATGGGTAGGGAAGGTTGGCATAGTGCCAGGTGGGACAACGAATTGTGGTTATCTAAACATTGGACTACACAATAGTGTGAGCTATTAGAAAGTATAAAATGCATGAGAATTCTCCACTGGTGTGTAAGGAATAAGACATTAAACATAAAAACAGTTACACACAATAAATTGCCCCCCTTTGTGGAAATCACACTGTCAGACACATTTCAACATTCTTACATAATAACACATAATACAAAACAAAATAATTAAATATCTGTTGCATATCTTGACACCATTGTGATCTTTTACGTATGTATCTTTTGAATCTTGGAGCAGAGGCTTGAGGTTCAAGTGAAAAAATGTCCTTGCAATTCAACTCCTCCCCCCTTTGTCAGCCCCCCCCCGTCAGTCTATATCATTTTAAAGAGATAGCTGTGGCCACTTTGAAAACTCTGGTGTTGCAGGTCTCGTGATAGCGAAGAACTGAGTTGAGGGGTTGTTGAGGGGTTGTTGCTGCTTTTCATCATTGCACATCTGTAGAAGTGATATCCTGTAAGGGGCAGGGTTTTGGGGTGACTTAAAAACAGTTAGACAAGGAAGGGGCAAAAGGCAAAAAGGATGTCCTCCAGTTTCCATGGGAAGCTGCAAATAATAACAATGTTAGTGGATTAAACATTTTATTCATTATCATTATTGGACTATTTTGATTGTTGTTAGCCGCCCTGAGCCCAGCTTCGGCTGGGGAGGGCAGGATAGAAATAAAATTTACTATTTAGTATTATTTATTATCACATTTCCATATAATTACTGTTATTATCTGCTAAGTTTGTTTGCTTTCCTTCACTTAGTTTTTGTTGTTGTTGTTCTTTTCATATTTGTCAGAGCTGCTACCAGGTCCCAGCTCACATAGGACCACGCCACACAGCGTCCACTTTAAAAGAGTCTTTATTGAGTTACAGGTTTCATTTCCGAACTGCAGCGTGCAGCTCTACACCTTCTGCTCTAGGTCGGCGAAGACCCGTCTGAGTCCCCGCCTCTTGCACACCAGCTTAATACCCTAGCCTTGCTCCACCTCCTTCGCCTCTCCCTACGTCTCTGGGTCCTTCTGCCCCCCTGGGCCTCCTCCCTTCTACTCTCCTCTGACGCTGACCCCCCTGATCCTTCTGCCTCCTTGCGGCGGGCTTTAGGACCTGGCTCACTCTCCGGGCTGCTTACTGCTCCAGCTTCCGCTGCATTTGAACTTGGCGCGCGCGCCCAACTCTCTACTTTCCTCTTAACCGTTGCCTCGCTCTCTGAGGAGGGCGTGACCACCCCTGACTCGTGCCCTCCCTCCTGCTGACAGCCTCCGGAACCCGATGCCTGGCTACCTTCCTCCCTGCTGCTCTCAGTCTTGAGCGTGGGTCCCGACTTCCAGCTGCTGCCGCCCTCAGTTATGAGCGTGGGTCCCGACTTCCAGCTGCTGCTCTCTGAATCTCCTCTGTTCCCTTCCTCCTGGGGTGTCCCCCCGGATCCCCCCCTTGCTCTGCTCACTGGGGCTCCCTTTTGGGAGTCCTCTGACTCACTGCTTAGGCTTGGAGATCTCGGGTCGTCATCATCACTCATTCTCCCTTCGGCTTCCTCCCCCTCGCTCTCTGTTTCCACCCTTCTCTGCGTCTCTGCTTCTGAACCCCTGACATCCATCCCCCCCTCGAAGCCCCCCCTTCCCCCCTCCCCGCTGTCAGGTGTGGGTGCTGGGCGCTCCATCATCATGGGAGGGAATGCTGGATACAGGTCGCTCCCCGTGGGTGGCCGCCAACTGAAGACCTCCGAGTCTTCCCCCTCGCGGTCGTCGACGTTGACTTGTTGCTCTTCCATCTCTGTACCGCCGTGCTCGAACCCGAGGTCCTCCCCGAACACGTCCATGTCAGTCTCTGCGTCGGTCGCTCGACCTGGCATCTCCAGCCACTTCCTGCGCCATCGCTCCTCTGGTCGATCGTCCCACCAATACGAGTTGCCTGATGCCGAACCTGCCGGTGAACCTTCTGGGGAACGGGTGCTCCGTGCGGGTTCCCCTTCTGAGTCGAATCCATGGAACGTGCTGGAAGAAAGTGTGGGTGTGAACAACCAGTCGTCGAAGAAGCTCGCTGGCATGGGTTTGTGTGGGAAGAGGGCATGAAACTCGTCCTTGAGCAGGGGTTCCTCCAAAGCGTAGTCTGGTACCCAGCTATTGGCGCTGGCCCGGGTGCCCTCTCTGGCTAAGAGGTATTCGACTCCCTCTTCCCCCCATCTGGAGTCCAAAATCTCCGTGACCTCGTTGATGTGGTCCTGGTGCTTCACCTCCCGCGTCTCCGTCCGTTCCCGGAGCGGACTTGGCGCCGTCCCTGGCTCCTGGAACCTGTGAGGTGCTTTGTAGGGAGTGAGCACCGACCTGTGGAACACCGGATGCATTCTGGAACCCTCCGGCAGCGCCAGTCGGAAGGCTACCGGGTTGATCTGCGCTTCGACTTGGTACGGACCGATCTGCTTGTGCCCCAACTTCTTCTTGGCAAGCGACCTGGTCGGCACTGCGTGGGCTGCCAACCAGACCCAGTCTCCCACTTGGATCACTTCGCCAACCCGCCTGTGCTTGTCAGCTTGCACCTTGTAGGCGTGCTTAGCTAGCTCCAGCTGCCGTCTGAGTTGATCGTGGACCGCCTGCAGCTCTGACGCGAACGCGTCCGCCGTCTGTGGTTCTCCTTCCCCCACTCTCTCCAGTCCCGGGAAGGTTCTGGGATTCCTCCCATTGTTGGCAAAGAACGGCGTCACTCCTGTGGACACGTGCTTCGTGGTGTTGTAAGCGAACTCGGCTAGCGGCAGGTAATCCACCCACGTCGCAGGCTGTTGATTGGCATAGCATCTCAGGTACTGCTGCATGATGGCATTGACCCTCTCTGCTTGCCCGTTGGTCTGCGGGTGTCTTGCTGATGCCAGATTGACGTTGACATTTAGAAAACCCATCAGCTTCTGCCAGAAAGACGAGATGAACTGGCGTCCGCGGTCGGACAGGATAGACCGTGGCAGGCCATGCACTTTGAACACGTGATCTATGAACAGTTTGGCGGTTTGTTCCGCCGTGGCCACCTTCGCACACGGAATGAAATGTGCCATCTTGGTGAACAAGTCCACCACCACTAGCACAGCTGTCTTGCCTCTCGAGCTGGGTAAATCCGTCACAAAGTCCAGGGCCACCCTCTCCCACGGTTCAAACGGTGTTTGCAGCGGTTCTAACAGTCCCGCCGGTGGTCTGTGTACCGGCTTGGCCCTCTGGCAGGTGTCGCACCTCGCGACGTAGTCCGCGACCTCTCCTCTCAGCCTGGGCCACCAGAAGTCTCTCGCGACTAATTCCATCGTTTTCTCTGTGCCAAAGTGACCGGCCGTGGGTGCGTCGTGCAACTGTTGCAGTACCTTGGCGCGAAGGTCGTCTCCTGGTACATAGACAGCCCCTTTGCGTAGGAGCAAGCCGTCCCGCACCTGGAACTCGTCCGTGGTAGCCGTGCCTCTGAGCAGTTCCGCCATCTTGTCTTGCGCGAATGAGTCGTCCCGCAATGCACGTCGCACCGCATCCAGGTCTACTGTAGCTGAGGCACACGCCCACGCCGTCGGTGCGAAGATGTGCATGGCCGCCGCTGGCGTCACCTCTTCTAGGTATTGCGGTTTTCGGGACAGTGCATCCGCCATGATGTTGGTGTCGCCTGGGACGTACTCTATTCGGAAATTGAAGTCAGCAAAGAACTCCGCCCAACGTATCTGCCTCTGGTTCAGGAACTGAGCCGTGCGCCAGTGCTCCAGATTCTTGTGGTCCGTGCAGACCTGCACCGTGTGCTTGGCGCCGATTAGGAAGTGCCTCCACGCCTTGAAAGCTGCATGAATGGCCAGCAACTCCCTGTCCCAGATGGTGTAGTTCTGCTCCGACTTGCTGAGCTTTCTGGAGTAGAACGCTCCCGGCCGCCACACCCCCTGCGGGTCTCGCTGCAGCAGGACAGCTCCCACGGCTCTGTCTGACGCGTCTGTCTCTACCCTCAACGGCTTACTGGGGTCGATATGCAGCAGTTGCTTCTCCGATGCGAAGAGATGCTTGAGCGCTTGAAAGGACTGTTCCGCCTGCTCCGTCCAGATGAATTTCTTTTTTTTGGAGCTGAGCGTGTCCGTAATTGCTGCCGTCTGCATCGCGAACCCCTTGATAAACTTGCGATAGAAGTTGGCGAAGCCGACAAACCGCTGGACCTCCTTCCGGTTGCGCGGGCTTTTCCAATCCAATACCGCACGAACCTTGGTGCTGTCCATGGCTATCCCCTTGTCCGACAACTTGTATCCCAGGAAATCCACCTCCGTCGTGTCGAACTGGCACTTCTCCAGCTTGGCGTACAGTCTATGTTGTTGCAACCTGCTGAGCACCTCCCTCACGTCTCGGTCGTGAGCTTGCTGCGAGTCAGAGAAAATCAGGATGTCATCCAGGAAGCAGACGCATGTCTTGTAGAGGAGTCCCTCCAACACGTGATGCATAAAAGCTTGAAAACAGTGAGAGCCATTTTGTAATCCAAAGGGCATAACTCTGTATTCGTAGGTGCCCAGCGGTGTGAACATGGCCGTCTTCCACTCATCGCCCTCCCGCATGCGGATGAGATTGTACGCCCCTCGCAGGTCCAACTTGGTGAACACGCGTCCCTTGCGCACCGTCGCGAGGAGGTCGTCAATCCTGGGCATGGGGTAATCAGACGGTTTGGTCATCTGGTTCAAAAGGCGGTAGTCCACAACTAGTCTTTTTTGGGGCGTGTCTTTCTTTTTCACGAAGAAAACGGGACTGCCCCCCACTGCCTTGGACTCTCTGATGAAGCCACGCTCCAGATTATGCTCGATGAACTGTTTGAGTTCCTGCATTTCATCTTCAGACATGGAGTATAGCCGCCCCTTCGGCAGCGTCGCCCCCGGTAGGAGGTCAATCCTGCAGTCATATGGCCGGTGAGGGGGTAGCTTGTCCGCCTCCTTCTCGCAGAAGACCTCCAAAAAGCTCGCGTATTTGTGGGGGACCGCTTGCAACGTTCCCAACTGCAGTTGTGATTCCTCCTCCTCTCCCTCCCGTCGGGGCAGGATGCAGTGTTCTGCGCAATAAGAGGAGCCGAAGATCAGTTGTCTCTGGTACCAAGCCAGTGTCGGACTGTGCCTGTCCAGCCAACTCATGCCCAACACAATGGGCGTGTCCGACAGTTGGGTGACATTAAAACTGATGACTTCCCTGTGGTTGCCAAGGCGCATCACCATCGGTGGCGTCTGCTTCACCACCTGCCCCCCTAGCAACTCTCTGCCATCCACTGTGACGACTTGCAGGGGCAGAGTGGCAGGCAATAGCTGTATAGCGTGCTGCTCCACAAAGCTCTGCGCTATAAAGTCTGCGTTGCTTCCAGAATCCACAGAAAGCGGCACTTCGATAGTGACGCCGTCGGGTAGCTGGAGAGATGCTGTGAGCTGCACTACTGGTTTGGGTGGGAGGGGATCCGTGGGTTGCAAGATTGCTGGGGACTGCTTCACAGATGCGTCTGGCTGGGCCCCAGTGCCTCCGTCTCCAGCCAGACATCGTCGTTTCCCTGCTGTGGTTCTCCTTGCTGCGTTGCTGCAGTCACCATTGCTGAGGCTGCAGTGTGCTTGTGGAGCCTCCGGGGACACTCCTTCGCCAAATGGCCTGGATCCTCGCAGATGTAACACTTCCTGTTCCCTCTAGGAGGCTTCGCTTTCACTGCTGCCGGTGCTAGGGCTCTGGCTGCTGACTGAGCCCTTGCACCTCCAACCTCCATCGGTTCCCCTCCCCCTCCTGGCGGAGGTGTGGATTGCGCACGCGCTGCTTCCCTCGGAACGAAAGAGAAACTTCTCGCTGCTTCGCGCCCTCCACGTCCTTCATCTCTGCACCATGGACGTTCTTCCAGCCTCACCCCCACAGTCAGCGCCCTTTGGACCACCTCCTGCGTGCTTCGGGGCCTCTCCCCCCTTGCAATTTCATCCTTAACCGCAGAACTTAGACCCTCCCAGAAGAGGTCTCTGACAGGGGGCGAATCCCGATCCCATTCTAAAGCACTGACCAGCGCAAAAAATCGGGCGTGATACTGCCGGACGCTCGCCCTCCCTTGTTTTAGTCCATGAATCTCCCGTCTGGCAAGATCCACATCAATAGTAGACAAAAAACACGCATCCATCGCTTTGATAAAGGCATCTGCATTCTGAAGCGCCGGATCTTTATCCCTCCACAAATTGCGCAGCCAGGCTTTGGCATCCCCATGCAAATGGGACAATATGAACCCCACCTTCTCTTCCTCATCTCTAAAGTCTTTTGCCAGCAGTTGCAGTGCGCACATTACGTCTGCTCTAAAATTAGGGTACTGTTGCAAAGTCCCATCGAAGTGAGCCACAAGCCCTCCTGCTCTCCGTGCCAATCCCACGCCCTCCGGTCTGGGTCCCGGTTGCCCTTGCTTAACAAGCATTTCAAACCTGGCGTGTAGGTCTCTGTAGGCGGCTGTAGTCTCCTCCTCCCGTTTCTTGGAAGCCAATACCTCTGAGGACAACTGGGTCACTGCCTCTTGCAGCGCGGAGATCCTCTGTTCTTCCGTCATCTTGCTAACCTTTGTGAGCTCGCTTACAGACACCCCTCTTCCTCCCCTAGCGGCTTCTGCTCCCGCTGCGAGGTTTCAGGTTTCTGAAGCTTTGATGAGACGGGTCTTACTGTCAGAGCTGCTACCAGGTCCCAGCTCACATAGGACCACGCCACACAGCGTCCACTTTAAAAGAGTCTTTATTGAGTTACAGGTTTCATTTCCGAACTGCAGCGTGCAGCTCTACACCTTCTGCTCTAGGTCGGCGAAGACCCGTCTGAGTCCCCGCCTCTTGCACACCAGCTTAATACCCTAGCCTTGCTCCACCTCCTTCGCCTCTCCCTACGTCTCTGGGTCCTTCTGCCCCCCTGAGCCTCCTCCCTTCTACTCTCCTCTGACGCTGACCCCCCTGATCCTTCTGCCTCCTTGCGGCGGGCTTTAGGACCTGGCTCACTCTCCGGGCTGCTTACTGCTCCAGCTTCCGCTGCATTTGAACTTGGCGCGCGCGCCCAACTCTCTACTTTCCTCTTAACCGTTGCCTCGCTCTCTGAGGAGGGCGTGACCACCCCTGACTCATGCCCTCCCTCCTGCTGACAGCCTCCGGAACCCGATGCCTGGCTACCTTCCTCCCTGCTGCTCTCAGTCTTGAGCGTGGGTCCCGACTTCCAGCTGCTGCCGCCCTCAGTTATGAGCGTGGGTCCCGACTTCCAGCTGCTGCTCTCTGAATCTCCTCTGTTCCCTTCCTCCTGGGGTGTCCCCCCGGATCCCCCCCTTGCTCTGCTCACTGGGGCTCCCTTTTGGGAGTCCTCTGACTCACTGCTTAGGCTTGGAGATCTCGGGTCGTCATCATCACTCATTCTCCCTTCGGCTTCCTCCCCCTCGCTCTCTGTTTCCACCCTTCTCTGCGTCTCTGCTTCTGAACCCCTGACAATATTATAAAATAAAAATTACTCCACATGTATAGAAAGAGAACTGAAAAAATACAAAGGTTAAAAAAATACAAAAGAAAGCAAAAAATTAGATTACCAGTCAGATGAAAACAAACTTGACACAAGGACATCAGATTTAGAAAAGAATTATTATTAAATATATTGTCAAAACCACTAGACTGAAAAGATGGGAAAACAATGGGGAAAAACTTAAAATTCACCATGTGCTATCTGATAAAAGAACTTCATGAAACTGACTTTCAACATGTGATGAACATGTCCCCAAAGTAAAACACAAACACACAAAATGAGCTATGAGGAACCAAAAATAAATAAATGCTAAGACACACAATTAATAAGTAACCTGAAGTAATCTGTTTTGGCATTCTAACATCCCAAATGAAAATAAAAGTGTTTCTTGATGTGACATCAGCTGTAATGTTAATAGTGGAATACTGGGAAATGAGTTAATACCAAGAAAATGAATGGCAATTTAAAGTTGTGCAAGTACCTTGCACTAGCCAAAATGACAGAATTAAGAAATGCTCAGGCAAAAGGTAAACAAATACCATTCCACAAACAATGTTTGGTTGTGCTTCGATTAATTTCATATATATAATGGAAGAACTGATAAAACGAACTTAATAAAGGAAAACAGATTATTTGTAACCTAAAAATTAATGTCAAAGCCACAAAGAGATAGAAGGAAATCAACTAATATAGCAGGGATTCAGACTTGTTTTGCTGAACAGAAAGAAAGTGACTGTTTGGCTTTAAGGGAAGTAAGACAAAAGGAAAACAAATGCAATTACTTTTTATAGAGTATTTAAATCACTGTTTGCATCCCCTCAGAAAGGACACTCTGTTAAAAGGGAAAATTATTTCATGTGAGAGGTCTGTCAGGAAATGCTGTTCCTAAAATGCATAGGCATATACACATACACACACACACAAGAAAACTGTTATAAAATTTAAATCCCATGGGGGGGGGGGAAACTACTCAAGAGAGGAACTCACAGTGGGAGTGCTTTGATATTTACCTGTGAAAAGAATTTGGCATGTCCAGTACTTAACTCTATTGTCTTAAGTAGCCCTGGAGCAAAACACATTAAGGATGATTTCGCTCAATGGTTCCAAGTTTTACATAAGGAAATTTGTATAGGTTTCACGCTCTCCAAACCTTCTCTCTCCCCCCTCCTTTCTCTCGCTCTCTCTTTTTTTTTTTTTAAAGCTGATCTAGCCTCTGTGCATGTGCAGAGTTCATGTCTCAGCAAACCTTTTGTACTATTGAAAATGTTGCATCCTTTGGCTAAATTAACATTTGAATAAGGGAAGGGAAGGGTATGGAGTAGATTTTGAAAACAGGGTTTGATTTTAAACAAAAAAGAGAAACTCAGCAATTTAAGTATTTACCAAAGCTAGCGATTTCGGCCCAAGCAAACGAGACTGCTTCCTTTATGTACAGGAAAGGGCTAATATCCCTCTGGCCATTCGCGGAACAATCAACCGCTCTCTTATTTATGAGTAAAAATGGCCAGAGAGTTAGAATTCATAGGAATTTTTTTTTTTAAACATTCTCAGTCATTTCGGCCTTACCATTTGCAGACAAATGGATTGGTCAAGGCTAATTCTACTTGATTATCCATTTGTATGTGCTTAAACTTTGAGTAGACTTTTAAGTCTGATTTTTGTAAATAATAGACAAAATGATAAACACTGTAATCACTTAAATGCTTGATATCACCAGTTCTGCTTCAAACATCATGGCTTTCACCTCTCATCACACCTTTAAAAAAACAAAGAGCCAACCTGGGCTGAATTTCAACTCATCAGCCACAAATTGGGAAAGTTGAAAGGGACCTGGGGTCATCTAGTCCAACCCTAAAATACAGGGTTCATAGCAAGATTTGTACTACCAGAAACACACACATACCTATAGAAATTATCTTTAAAGGAAGATTGAAGTTAACATTTTTCCTAAGATAGGGAGAGGATCTTTTATAAAGCAAAGTTAATTCAATTGATATAACCACTCACAAATAATTACAACAGCCATAGATTTGACAATTTTGTTGAACTTGCAGAGCAATAGTAAGCCTAATCTATGCCCCCCCTTGCAGTTTCCTTTAAAGGAAGCTTACTCAGGAGTAAATTTACCTGGCACAGAATAAGAAGGAGAAGGAGGGGAAAAAAAAACCCTGAAAGAGACAGAATGAAACAGGGGGGGGGGCATTTTCTAAGAAAAGAGGCCAGGAAGTCTTATAGAGACTGATATCAGGAGCCTTACAATAACTCTTCTGTCCAACCAAATCAAAGTTAAAACTGGACTCAGATATTTTCTTAGAAGGAACACCATACTTTCATAGGCATATGCTTAATGAAATACATACACTGCATTTTAGCTTGAGAGCAGTTGGCTCAACTAGGCTTTTGCAGCAGAAACATTAGGTTATCAGCACCTTCCAAAATAAGACTGTAGACTCGCAATCTCAAAAGTTGGGGCAAAGCAAGAGGTGGGGTAAACATTTGCACACTTCATTCTCATTTTCTCTTATTTAGGACTGCTAAGATCCAGCATGACTTCCTTAGATTTAAATTTTGAAGCAAGCTTGCAGTTTAAACTATGCACACTTAAGAAAGGCAGTCTGCCAGAGACAGAAGGAACAGACAACACACATAACGGACAACATGTAAACATACATATTCTCATATATGTATTAACAGACAACACACATAACAGACAACATGTAAACATATATATTCTCATCCTTTAGTTGGTTATTGCAAGGAGATGGGCCACTACCTTTGGCTTCATTAAGTGAAATTAGTAGGAAGGTCCCACATGGTTTTATGAGCCTCCTTGCCTCTTCAAACACACCACCAGGTAATCAGACTGGTAGAGCTCACAACACTTGGTTGACTGGGTACCCCTTTATAGATGCATGCGTTGCTGTTGTTGCTTTTTTTGCTTTTTTCTTTTTTTTGGGGGGGGTGTCTGGGATAGAGAAGGGGAAAAAGAGGGGTTGATTAGGATTGGTATGTCTAGGGGTTTGGTATGCTTAGTACAGGGACGTATAGTAAAGAGGAGAAGGGGCTTCTAGTTGCCTGGCAACTTCCTTAGTGGGTTTTAGAGAGCTCTAGCTATCCGGTTCCTTGCGTTCCATTTCCTATTTCCTTATTTCCTTATTTCCTGTAACCTGGGGTCTCTTTCCACTCTGCCTGTCCTGCCCAATTCCTCATGGGCTATCCCTCCTGGCAACCTCCTACCTATCGTCACATCTCAGGAAAAGGGGCCCTACTGGACGCCCGCGCCATGCGGTGCCAGATCGGGTGGTCCCTGGATAGAATTTCGGGTCGAAAATCCCCCTTGCTTTCGGAAGCGAGCTTACAGTACACGTGGTATGTAGCTCGACCGGTGCGGCTGGGATTGGGATAGAAAGCAAGACCACTTCCTGCCCCCTAGAAAGGACGCTCGGGAAGATCGGAAAGAGAGCTCCAACCCCTTGCTTTCAACTGGGATGCCCGTTGCAGAGAGTCGGCTATCTTTCAAGTCGGGTCTCTCCGTCTTACTTTCGGGCTCCCAATTGGTGCGGCTGGCTGGAGATTTTAAGGAAAAGGGATAGAGCTCAGAACCCCCCTTTCGGGTTGAGCAGCGGTCCCCGGTCTCTCTCACTAACCGGACCAAGAGAAAGGCAAGAAGGAGCGATAGAGAGGAGGGCAGAGAATTCGGTTGCCAGGAGACTTCCACCCCCTTCCCACCAGTGCACTGGATTTTCCTTTTTCCTTATACTCACGCGTCTTCTATGATGATCCCGGGATCGATGAATAAGCCGGCTGGATCCCTCTTTTGCTCCCCGGCTGAACTCCTAGGGCTTTCGATTACCGCCCAGAAGATGGCTGGGGGTCCAAAAGGATCTTCCCAGGCAAAATGGCCCGGAGCCGGCTGAAGATTTCGGGGCCCCCAGTCAGCAGCTTGGGAGAACCACAAGCCCCACGTTGGGCGCCAACTGTTACGGCTAAAATCTGGGTGCGGGGTTACTCTGCCACCCAGCTCATCGGACTAAGTCCGTGGGTCCCTGCGGAAGAAAATGAGCTCAGCCGGACACAGGAGCAACTGCAGAAGGTCCAAGTTTATTGCGCAACAGGTTCAAGGCGAGATTGAACAGTGAGAAAGGGGTGGCATGAACTTTTGAGATTTCCCTCCATGTCCCAGAATACAGTGCATGAAACGTCACGAATACATTATGGGAAGGTTGGGTTTCACAAGTTACATCATGAATATACTTTACACGTCATGAATACATTATGAAAAGGTGGGATTACATTAATTAGCATTTTCGGATGAGGGAGGGGGGATATGCGGAGCGGGAAATATACATAGATACACATTTATTGAGTACCGGTGGTGGCAAGACAATGGGCCAGGAATATACATCGTCTGTCACCTAGTATTGCCCGAAGGAAGGATTTGCAAAACTATCTGACAGGATTAAGAAGTTCCTGCGTACGTGACCTGCCGCTTTGGGGATTATGGAAGTAGGGACAGCATCATGGAGTCCAAGGGGAACGGAGTTGAATGGCACCGAGAACGAGCAGATCAGAACCACGGCTGATTTTATATCAATTTTTGAAGATTTCAGTGATTTCTAAGCCACTCTGTACTAGAGAGCAAAAGCAGAAACAGAGTGGATACATTGTAACAGGATTTTGACAGTATTACTTGAGAGATTATGGAGGACAGGGGAGGGGTGATGGAGTCCTAGAGAAATTGAGCAAATATATTGTAGTGAAGAAGACATTGCCCCCCCCCGTTCCGTATCAGTGTTGAACGAATGAATAAATACTTACGTGCATCAGCCGCCAGCCATAGCAATAACATTAAATGCAGCTTACAGAGGATAAAGGTAAAAAGTTGATTACATAAAATACATTTTGGGGGTGAGGATCAAGAGTCAAATGATGGTTCTTATTCTGACTGACCTGGTTAAAACCCTTGCACCTTTTGCTGTCACCTGTACATCTTGAGAATGGAGACTGCAACAATGGTTGGGTGACCCGGAATAGACAATAATAGAGGGGTAACAACCTCCCTCCTCAAACCTTGTAAAGTGAGACATGAGCCACTGATTCGATACTGCCATCTCCACAGGGACATCACCGTGTTTCCAGTGGGATTTTTGAGAATCGCCCCTAGAGGGCAGGCAATAATAATAATAATAATTTATTATTTATACCCCGTCCGCCTGGCTGGGCTTCCCCAGCCACTCTGGGCGGCTTCCAACACAATACATCAAACACTAAAAGCTTCCCTAAGCAGGGCTGGCTTCATATGTCTTCTGCCAAAGGCAGTATAGTCGACCTGGCGAGAGTAAAAGTTTAAGTTAGACAAATAGAGTGGCAAAGAGTCAGAATGACGAGGCTCAAGGCGGGCCTTGGGAAGAGATCTTTGGGGAGCGATCCTGCTTTTCCGAGCAGCGGGGGGGGGGGGCTCCTCCTTTGCCCCCTCCCTAAGAGTAAGAGTTTCCGGGGGTCTCCTTCCCCTCGCTGGATCTCCTGCCCAAGGAAACGGGGGGGGGAGAGGTGTCCCCTTTCCCCTCCTCCCCCCGGACCAAGAACAAGGAGCTGCTCTGAGGCCTTGGTGTTTCCAGAGGGGGGCGGCCTGCCCCCTCCTTGCCCCCAATTCCTCGCCTCTGGACCCTCAGCAAACCTGGATCTCCTCCCCCCTTGATCTACTCCTGGGGGGGCGAGAGACTTTCCCTCCAACCCGCTGCACCAGGGATGCTGAGAGAGGAGGGAAGGAAGGAAGGGGCTTCCAGAGCGCGGGGGGGGGGGGTCTTTGCCTGGGGGGCGCCCCCTGACGGAAGAGAGAGGAGACTCACCGGGCGAGGCGGCCTTGGCAAGAGCGACCAGAGCCCCACTTCCGGGGGAGGGAGGGGCTTGGGCGCCGAAGGATCTGCCCCTTCCACTATTTCCTGTCCCCTCTAGGAACCCAGCTCCGCTCCTCTTAACCCTTGGAATGCCGGGCGCCCCATCTCTCCCTCCAATCCCGAGAGATTTCCTAGAGGGACCCGCGCCCCCCGCCAGGATTCCCCGTCCCCTCTAGGAAGGAGGATCGGCTGCTTTTAACCCTTGCGACGGGGAGGACCAGGGGGAGGGTCCCGGGCTGAGAGAGATGCTGCTGGGAGGATGGAGCCTGGGCCCTTCTGCAGGCCAAGCAGGTCTCCTGCTCCAGCCCTTCTAACCCCAGCAGCTCCACGCCGTCTGCACCGCCCTTGGCAAACCTCCAGGAGTGGCTGGACTACAAGTCCCATCAGCCCCAGCCCGCGGGGTCCATGGCGAGGGATGATGGGAGCTGCAGCCCAGCCTCCTTGGGCCAGGCTCACTGGCAGGAGGTCTCTTTCCGCAGGGGATGCTCTCATTCCTTCTCAGAGACGCGGCCAGGGCCCTTCTGCATGCCCAGCAGGCGTCCCCAGGCCCTGAGCTATGGGGGCCCTTCCCAGAGGACTCAAGGGGCAGAGCTGTGAGCTGGGTCTTGCCTGGGTCTTTCACCAAACAGCCCCTTCATTCCAGAGTATTTTTATATTTTCCTTTATGATTTATGACCTTATTTTTTCATTTATTAAAATTCGTATACTGCCTTCATTGGAAGATATCAGGGCATTACGCAGCATTAACATTCAGAATAAAAACACCAATTACATAATAAAAACAAAAGTGAAACACACCAATATTTCCGTCTCCCACAAAGACGCTGAAAATGATAAAGTTTCATTAGCCAAAGGCCTGATGGTTATGTTGTACTTTCTTAAACACCCTTCCAAACTCTCAGCCAATCAACAGCCCCTCCCCCATATGACATTGCCTTAAACCTATTATAATACTGAACTTGACTTACTTTTATTACATAAATGACTTTGCTAGAGGAGTATACAACTTTAGACACAAACACCAGAATATGGCACCCAAATTTTAAGCAGACACAAATGCATGAACAATTTCTAAGAGTCTCATGGGAGAGCCAGTGTAGTACATTGCCAGAGTATTCGACTACACCCCGGGAGACCTGGGTTCAAATCCCTACTTGACCACGAAGCTCACTGGGAGACCTTGGGGAGCCTAACCTAACTCGCAGTTATTCTCATGATTGAAAAGGAGGTGAAGAACCATGTGACCCCACAAGAACAGAACAAGAAAGGAGATTCTGACTAATCATCAAGAAGATGCATTGCAGTTGGTTAAACTAGATGACCCTCAAGATTCCTCCCAAAGCTACTACAGTGGTACCTCGGGTTAAGAACTTAATTCGTTCCGGAGGTCCGTTCTTAACCTGAAACTGTTCTTAACCTGATTTACCACTTTAGCTAATAGGCCTTCTGCTGCCGCCAGAGCCCGATTTCTGTTCTCATCCTCCTGAAGCTTCTGTAACCAGAGGTACCACTGTATTCTCTAACTCCAGGCTTTCCCCCGCTGTGAGTTCTTTCATGGGAAGTGAGATTTTCTTCCAGCTGAAGCTCTTTCCATATTTTAAGCACTATTCGGGTTTCTCCGTCGTATGAATTCTTTGGTGGGAAGTGAGACTAGCCTTCCGACTGAAGCTCTTTCGACACTCCAAGCAATTACGTAAATGGTTTCTCCCTTGTATGAATTCTTTGATGAGTTTTGAAATGTGAGCTGTGATTGAAGCTCTTCCCACATTCCAGGCACTGATATGGTTTCTCCCCACTGTGAATTCTTTTATGTCAATGGAAGTCTCTTCTTATAGTAAAAAACTTATCACATTCTAAGCACTGATATAGTTTCTCCCTTGTATGAATTCTTTGATGGGAAGTAAGACTATCCTTCCGACTGAAGCTCTTCCCACACTCTAAGCACTGATATGGTTTCTCCCCACTGTGAATTCTCTTATGTTGATGGAAGTCTCTTCTTGTAGTAAAGCACTTCTCACATTCCAGGGACTGAAATGGTTTTCCACCTATATGAATTATTTGATGGTAAGTAAGACTATTATTCCAATTGAAACTCTTTCCACACTCCCAGCATTGACATGGTTTCTCCCGTGTATGAATTCTTCGATGAGAAGTGAGACCGGAGCTCTGACTGAAGCTCTTTCCACACTCCAAGCAGTGATAGGGCTTCTCTCCCGTATGAATTATTTGATGGGTTTTGAGATGTGAGCTGTGATTGAAGCTCTTCCCACACTCTAAGCACTGATATGGTTTCTCCCCACTGTGAATTCTCTTATGTCGATGGAAGTCTCTTCTTGTAGTAAATAACTTATCACATTCTAAACACTGATATAGCTTCTCCCCTGAATGAATTCTTTGATGGGAAGTAAGACTATCCTTCCAACTGAAGCTCTTTCCACATTCCAGGCACTGAAAGGGTTTCTTCCCAATAGGATTTCTTTGATGGGAAGTGGCATGGGAGCCCTGACTGAAGTTCTCTCCACACTCCAAATCTTGATATGGCTTCTCCACTGTGTGGATTTTGTCCTGTTGTCCCTTGTTCTTAATTTCTAATTCATCACCACCTGCAACAAAGAGAGGAACAGATCAGAGCCTAAGAAAGAAATGGAGTTCTCAGTTTTTGAATAATGCTAATGAACATTTGTGATCTGAAGATCTGAAGATGGGAAGTCTTTTTTGAATTTTCATATCTTGGATAAGGGAGGATACACACAGGAAGGTGATGGAGCGCAGATGAAGGGCTGAGGAAAGGGGACGAGGCTCCCAGGTGGGAGCTGGGAGGGTTCGCTCTTCTGTGTCTGGAAAAAGGATACAAAGAGCTTGGGCTTAACATACTCTAATTTCTATTCTATTTTAATTGGAAAACTTTCAATAAGAATCAATTTCTTAAAATAAAAAGTCCCTTTGCTCAACTAAAAATGGACAGAAACAAAAACCTGACAGAAGCAACACTCAGAAAGCCTATCCACATCCTGATCCTTGTGCAAAAAGACAGAAGCAGAGGAACAATATCCACAGACAAAACAGTCCCCAGCCCTCCATGCCAGGTGAGCTGTGGGGGTGTGAGAATCCCAATTGCTCTAGGTGGCAACGTTGGGATCCATCCAAATATGGGAGGTTTGTCACGGTGAAATATCTATTTAATTCCAAAACAGATATTATGACCCAAGAGGGAACTTTACCCAGAGAGATCATGGCCCTACAAGTCTCCTCCATGACTTCCTTATGCAGAGCTCTCTGGGCAGGATCCAGCAACGCCCACTCCTCCTCCGTGAAACAAACAGCGACATCTTCAAAAGAAACTGAGCTCTGAAAGAAAAATATCCTTCTCTTAGGAATCATAAAAATCATTGCCTGCACGTTGCTTTTTTGCTTCCTGCCTGGGTAGTTGTAATCAGATTGGTCTGCTGCACATTCTGATTATTGGTGCTTATTTTAATGCTTTAATGGAGTTATTTCATCGTGTATTTTAATGATGGGTATGACTCTTAGTGAAAATGGGTGGAACTCCACCTTGTTTTATTCAGATCAATATGTCTATGCAAGTCTCAGAATCCCCTGTCTCCCCCCCCCCAGCCTCTTTCCCCCCAAGGCTCCTTCCCCCTACCTGATCCGGTTCCTCGGCCGCTGCTTCCCCTTCACCAGGAGGAAGAGATGGAGGAGGAGGAGGTCTTGCCGGCATCCTTCTTTCACCTGCGAGAGACAAAGGGAATTCGGGAGGCAGGAGTGCAGGATGCTTCTCCCAGAGGTGCATTTGGGAGTTTGCCCCCATTTCATAATTTAGTTATGCTAAAATATATCTGATCTTCTTTGGCCTCTTGGCCCAAGTGTCATCCCCAAAACACTGACAGAACCCACAGATTAGTTTCAGAATCAACCGAATGGAATCAAAAGAAGAAAACTTCCTTCCTCCTTACCCAGAGGCCCCTCTCTGGTGTCCAGCAAAGTCCTCTCTGCCTCAGAGGAATCAGGAACCATTTCTGCCAACAGATCCTTTCCCTGAAAGAGCAACAAGAATTTGTAATAGAGAATGTGGAGATGGGTTTGAAAAGGAATGGCTGGGACAAAACCTTGAGGGGTAGCCAATGTCATTCCCCAAAAAGGGATGGGATTTAGGGATCTTCTCCCTCCTTGGAGCCCCTTGGGAGTATCCAGAGAAATGTCTCTCTCACCTGCTTCCTCTCCTCCGCCTGACTCAGGAGGAAACCTTCGGCCAGGGCCACCGCCTGGGAACTGGTCTCCGCTCCGCATTCCCTCACCCAGCTCTCCATCTCCGCTGGAAGGACAGCCAGGAACTGCTCCAAGATCACCAGGTCCAGCATCTCAGCTTTCGTGTGCCTTTCTGGCTTCAGCCATTGATGGTCAAAGCGGTAGAGTCGGCTGCAAACCTTTCGTGGTCCTTCAGCCTCCTGGTGACAGGACTGCCTCAACTGCTGGCTCTGCGCCTCTGAGCGGAGGGTGTCCTCCTCTCCCAGGATCTTCCGCCCAGAGCTTTCCCAGAATCCCCCACTGCTCCCAGTTTCCATAGCATGGCCTCTTCCTACTCCAGAGCCATCTGAGTCTTCCTCATCCATCTTTAGGAAGAAGTCCATCTTTTCTTTGACCAAGTTCTGTCTGTCTGATTTAGAGGTGCTGCTAAATACTGCAAAGCAAACACATTCCTTTTTGGAAATTGGTACACGGTCAGAAGAAGAAGGTCTCCTGAGCAAGTGTGGATGAGTCTTGCTAGGAACCAGAGTATGAGTACATCACAGGCCAGACTCTGAGCTTTCTTAAAGAAGGAAAGGGGGAAGAAAGGAGGAGAAGAAGAAATCCTCTCGCCCTCCTGGAAGGAAAGTGACCAGGCCAGAAGTGGAGGCAAATCAAGCGGTTTCTGTGAGATGAATCAGCCTGGTGGCTCCTGCCTCTCAGTGTTTTCAGCCCAGGAATGAAGTCAGAACAATGATTCCTTTGTTCCGAGTGTAATGTGGGCACTAGGCCAGAGTGGGGCTCCTCAAGAGTTGCTCTGCCTCCCACCCCCATTTCAGGGCACTCTCCTTTTCTGCTTCTGTCTCGTTTTCTAGCACTCTGCATCTCCAACGTCCTCCAGACAGACTCCTGGGGTGGGATCCCTTTTTATCTGTTCTGAGGGTCAGATCCTGATCTGGCCGAGCCCCTGAGGATGAAATGGGATGGACCAAAGGACAGCACTAAGAAGCAAGTGCAATATTGAGTTTTATTACTGAATTTTAATTAGCATTTTAATGTTGTCAACTGCTGTGGGGGCTTACGGTGAAGGGCGGGTAATGAATAATGATAATGATAATCATAACCATAATAATAATACTGTGACGTAGCTTGACCTCCCCTCAGCTGGCTTTGTCTGGGGATTCTCCTGGATCCAACACACTCCCTGGGGGCTCAAGCGGCCTCAGTGACTAGCAGGATCCCTTTCCAGCCAGGGTCCTCCACGCTCTGGACCCCAGCAGGCCATGGCAGTGCCCTCTAGGCGGAGCTGCCCAAATGCAAAAGTGGCCGGGCTCCCTCTCTTGATTCATTATATTTCCATCTCCCCCTTTTCTCCAAGGAGCTCCAGGGGGCATCCATGGCCCCCCCCTCCTCACTGAAGCCCCACAACCTAGCTTTCCTGGCCCAATTCAAGGGGCTCACATTTGGTACCCCAAATATCAGAACATATGCAGGACTGGGGCGCAAGAGCCCCTCTCTCCCCCTGCTCCCCCTTCCAGCAACTGGACCCCCCCTGCATCCCAGGGACACCCCCCCTCTTCTTCCCATTGCACCCTTTGCAAGAAGAGCAAAGACTCACCGGCTCCCCGGAGGCGCCATGGATGCAGCACGTGCAGAAGAGAGAGACAAAGGCAGGGGGGAGAGGGAGGGGCTTGGGCTCGGGTGTTTCACCCCCCCAACCCAACCCCCAACGCCTTTATTTTCTCTCCTCTCTAGGAATCCAGCTCAATCCCTTTTAACCCTTGGCAAGCCAGCTCCCCCCCTCTCCCTCTCCCTCTGGTGTCCAGTGCCGGGGAGTTCCACAGGTGAACTCTGCCTTGCGTTTAATTTCATCTGTCCTGAATCTTCCAACATCCCGACTCCTTGAATGTCTTTGAGTTCCACTGTCAGGAGATGCAACTCTCCCTCCACTTTCTCTAGGCCAGGCTTGGCTTTTGAAAATGAGGGGGGGCTCAGTAATTAGCTAATTGGGAACCCCTGCTCTAAAGTCTAAAGAGCCCCAAAGGCTGGAACCTTTCTTCATAGCCAAGTCTGCCACCCTCGTGATCATTTTGGCAGCCCTTTTCCAACTCCCCAAACATCCTTCATGGGGAGAGGCGACTGCGCCCCCCATGAGGTTAAGCCATGGATTTGTGACCAGGGGGGCTGCAGGGCTCTGTCCGGGGCCTGTTGCTGCTCCATCTGTCGATAAACGTCTTTGATGGAGGAGTTGAGGGGATGCTCATCCAGTTTGCAGATGACACCAAACTGGGAGGGGCAGCTAATGGCACAGAATTACCATTACAGATTGGAGAACTGGGGGCAAGCTGACAAAATGAATTTCCATAGGCCTGAACCAGATGCAGAACTATAGGATGGGGGACATAGCAGTGCATGTGGAAAAGATCGAGGGGTCTTGGTGGACCCCCAGCTCCCCCTGAGTTCACAGTGTGATGCAGCTGGCGGGGGGGGGGCGGGGCCTCAGGCCAGGGTCCCCTGGGGCTCCGCCGGTCTCTCCCTCCCAGGAAGGCTCCTCCCGCCCGCCTTTCTTTCGCCCTCCGTCCTTTCCCCTCTTCCCCATCTTTCCTCCCTGCCGCCCTCCATTCGCCTCCCGCCCGGGCGAAGGCGCGCCCCGAGAAGCAGGCAGGGCCGTAGCCGGGGGGGGGGGTGGCGAGGGGGGTCCCTGCCAGGGGTCCATAGATATCTCTATAAATAAAAGTTGTATCCCTTATTGCCGGAGCAGCTGGTCCAGCTTCCAGGTGGGCGCGGCAGCAGCAGCAGCAGCATCAATGGAGCCGCCCGGAGCCTGGCTGGACGGAAAGGGAACCGGAGGAGGATGCGGGAAGAGCGCGCGCCCCCCCGGACACGTGAAAACGGGTTTGTGGGGAGACGGAGGCTCCGCCAGAAAAGAAGCCCACCGGTCCTGCCAACGTGGGCAGAGAGCGCGCCTGTGTGTGCCCAGTGGACGGGTGGCGGAGGGAGCCAGCCCAGCCCCGGGCTCCAGCCCTCGGGGGTCACCTCCCACATCTGGGGGTCCCTTTGAGTGCCCTGCGATTGATGACCCTCCCCCTCCCCGCACACCTCCTAGGATGAGGAGAGAAGCGGGAGAGGTCCTCTCCACCCCCCCACCCCGCCACTCCTTCCTTTATATTTATCCTGAGGCAAGAGAGGAGGAGCTTCAAATCCACACTAAACTCCAATGTGGCTGACATCTGAGGAGAACATCGGAAGAGTCCCGCAGCTGCTGGATCGGGCCCCACAGGCCCCGCCTCCTGTCCTCACAGTGGCCAAGCAGATGCCCATTATGGCAAACCCACAAGCGAGATCCCAAGACAAGAGCCCTCTTCTCCCCTCCTGGGGATTCCAGCAACTGGGGCTCAGAAGCTGGCTGCCTCCAGCTGGGAAGGCAGAGTCCCGCCTGGCTAGAAGGGGCCTCCATATCCCTCCCCTCCACGAATGTCTCTCATCCTCTTTGAAAGCCATCCTAGTTGGCAGCTATCACCGCCTCCTGCACAGCAGCAAACTCCTAGAGGCCAAGGTCTGAAAAGCATTTGCCAAGCATCCCCCTCTGGGAATGACCATCCAAGTAGGACCAGTTCGGTCAGCCACTCCAGAAGGAGACAATGGTCAGTTGTATCGAAAGCCGCTGAGAGGTTGAGGGGAATTAACAGGGACAAGTTCCCCTGTGTCTCTCTCTTGAGAGAAGTCATCCTTCAGGGCCACCAAAGCAGTTTCTGTGCCCAAACTGGACCTAAACCCTGACTGAAATGGATGTAGAAAATCAGTTTCCTCCAAGAGCCCCTGGATCTGGCCCACAACCACCCACTCCAGAAGCTTGCCCAGGAAAGGGAGATGAGCAACCGGCCGGTAGTTAGCGTGGGAATGTTCAGGGATGCAGGAGAGGATATATTGTCTGATTATAGCCTTTCCAACTTGTGTTAACAAGTTCCACAATTTAGCAGAGTAACATTCCCCTTTTTAAACTCACAGCACATGCGTTTGCTCAGGCTCGCTAAAGCCTCTATAATAAGTTTCATTTGTAATGTCCCCTTTAGTCCCTCATAAAAGATAAGACACAACACAGTCTTCTGTAAAAGTATAAAGAGTTTACTCATTCACATTCTGTTCACAATTGGATCCCAGAAGGCAGCTTAGAAAAGTAATGTACACCTGGAAACTATCCCATAAGGAGACAGTCCCTTTGTCCTCTCTTGGATACAAGCCAAGAGGGCATTCTTAGGCTAAGCAGATGTTGCTTCTTTGATGAAAGTAGTCAGAGAGAGCCTGGCTGACCAGTCCTGCTCTTTGTTACCTGGGCAGGTGAGGTCACGCCCACCTCTAGTCACATGCAAACTGGGTGGGTGGGGATGCTTTGAGAGTGCAGGTGGAGGCCTTGAGATGGATGAAATGGCCCCAGCCCCACCAGATGCTTCATGGGACGTGAAATATTTATTCCAGGTGAAGCTCTTTCCACATTGCAAGCACTATTCGGGATTCTCCGTTGTATGAATTCTTTGGTGGAAAGTGAGATGAGACCTGCGACTGAAGCTCTTTCCACACTCTTGGCATTGAAATGGTTTCTCCCCAGTGTGAATTTTCTGATGTCGACGGACGTGTTTGCTTGTAGTAAACCTCTTCTTGCATTCCAAGCACTGATATGGTTTCTCCCCACTGTGAATTCTTTGATGGGAAGTGAGACTTGACCTCCGATTGAAGCTCTTTCCACATTCCAGACACTGAAATGGTTTCTCCCCTGTATGAATTATTTGATGGGAAGTGAGATGGTCATTCCGCCTGAAGCTCCTCCCACACTCTAAGCACTGATAGGGTTTCTCCCCACTGTGAATTCTCTTATGTTGTTGCAAGTCTCTTCTTGTAGTAAAGAACTTCTCACATTCCAGGCACTGAAATAGTTTCTCCCCTGTATGAATTCTTTGGTGGGAAGTGAAATCGGATCTCCATCTATAGCTCTTTCCACACTCTTGGCATTTAAATGGTTTCTCCCCAGTGTGAATTCTCTGATGTTGATGAAATAAATTTCGTGTAGTAAAGCATTTTGTGCATTCCAAGCACTGAAATGGTCTCTCCCCTGTATGAATTCTGAGGTGATAAGTGAGATTGTCCCTCCTGGAGAAGCTCTTCCCACATTCCACACACTGGTATGGTTTCTCTCTGCTGTGAATAATCTGATGTCGACGGAAGTATTTGCTTGTAGGAAAAGACTCCCCACATTCCAAGCACTTATATCGTTTCTCCCCTCTATGAATTCTTTCATGGGAAGAGAGATAGGACCTCCGACCGAAGCTCTTTCCACATTGCAAGCACTTATATGGCTTCTCCCCTTTATGAATTGTTTGATGAGAAATGAGACTTGCCATCTGACTGAAGCTCTTTCCACATTCCAAGCACTGATATGGTTTCTCCCCACTGTGAATTCTCTTGTGTTTATGTAAGTTACTTCTTGTAGTAAAGAACTTCTCACATTCCAGGCACTGATACGGCTTCTCCCCTGTATGAATTCTTTGATGGGAAGTGAGACTCTCCTTCCTGGAGAAGCTCTTCCCACATTCCAAACACTGAAAGGGTTTCTCCCCGCTGTGAATCCTCTGATGTCGACGGAAGCATTTGCTTGTAGAAAAAGACTTCCCACACTTCAAGCACTGATATGGTTTCTCCCCGGAATGAATTCTTTGATGGTCTTTGAGATGTGAGCTGTGATTGAAGCTCTTTCCACATTCCAAACACTGAAAGGGTTTCTTCCCAATAGGATTTATTTGATGGGAAGTGGCATGGGAGCTCTGACTGAAGTTCTCTCCATGTTCCAAATCTGGATGTGGCTTCTCCACTGTGAGGATTTTGTCGTGTTGTCCCTTGTTCTTAATTTCTAATTCATCACCATCTGCAACGAAGAGAGGAACAGATCAGAGCCCAAGAAAGAAACGAGTTCCCAGTTTTTGAATAATGCAAATGAACATTTGTGATAAGGGAAGATCTGAAGGGAGCTAGATGGGAAGTCTTACTGCAGAGTTCACTGCCTTTGCTGACTGACATCCACTGACATATTTATGGGAAATTCATATTCAAAAAGCCTGTTCTTTTCAGGGGTGAAATTTCTTTGGCTCAATCATTGAACCAACTCCATTTGCAAGGTCAGAACCCTATTTGAATATGAATTGGATTCTCTGTCTACCAATTACCTAGCGTCCAGGGGAGAATTAAATTGCTGTGTAATGACAGAATTCTAAATGGGTTTGGAAAATAGATCAAAAAAGCTCAAAACTAACTATTGGTGATTTCAAAAGATTAAAATGAATATATAGTTCTGAGACTCTGCCTTTAACTTCAAAGCTACACTGTTGATAAATATCCTTTCTCCGTTTGTTTTTCCTATGCAGAACGGACTGAAAACCGACGATAACTTTTTATAAGTGCAGAGAAGCGGAGATGGTCAAGGGAGAAAAACTAATAAATCATAATTAGTAAATCATAGCAAAAATAACACGGGATGCCTTTTGATTTTTGATGTGCCATAACCAGCAGCTAAGAGATGAAATGTGCAGAATGGCTTGAGAGGTTTGAGAGAGACTGCAGATTAGAGAATGGACAGAATCTGTTGGGGGGGAAACCTGAGACAGCAATAGATGAAGAAAAGTCCACAGATTTACAAATGTAAATAGGGAAGAAAGAAAGAAAGAAAGAAAGAAAGACGCTGTTCCTAAGCCAGAAGCTACAGTTTAGAACTGGATAGGGAACAACTGATTGGTTCAAAGGTTCAAAACACTCAGAAAGCCTATCCACATCCTGATCCTTGTGCAAAAAGGCAGAAGCGGAGGAACAATATCCACAGACAAAACAGTCCCTAGCCCTCCATGCAAGGTGAGCTGTGGGGGTGTGAGAATCCCAGGTTTTCCCAGAGAAATATCTATTGAATTCCAAAACAGAGGGAACTTTACCCAGAGAGATCATGGTCCTCCAAGTCTCCTCCATGACTTCTTTATGCAGAGGTCTCTGGGCAGGATCCAGCAACGCCCACTCCTCAGCCGTGAAATGAACAGCAACATCTTCAAAAGAAACTGAACCCTGAAAGAAAAATATCCTTCTCTTAGGCAGCATAAAGATTATTTCCTGCACGTTGCTCTTTTGCTTCCTGCCTGGATTGTTTTAATTGGATTGGTCTGCCGCACATTTTGATTATTGATGCTTATTTTAATGCTTTAATGGAGTTCTTTCATAGTGTATTTTAATGATGGGTATGAATCTTAGTGAAAATGGGTGGAACTCCACCTTGTTTTATTCAGATCAATATGTCTCTGCAAGCATTCCAGTTTGCCAAATGGAAGAATCCCTCTCTCCTCTCCCTGTGTGTTGTTCTGGGATGGAAAGACTCCCCAGATGTCCCAAAGACAATTTATCATGAATAATACTAGTGACATTCAGAGTTAAGGTGAAGGGGTTACTCTTTATCCTCAGCACACAAACCTTCATTAATGGCATTTTCAGCCTTTGTTAAGGGCAGCTTTGATAGAAAAGAGGGGATTCATTTGTCCCCAGAAACGCCCTGTCTCCCACCCCTCATCCTCCCTCCCCCCAAGGCTCCTTCCCCCCACCTGATCCGGTTCCTCAGCCGCTGCTTCCCCTCCACCAGGAGGAAGAGATGGAGGAGGAGGTCTTGCCGGCATCCTTCTTTCACCTGCGAGAGACAAAGGGAAGTGGGGAGACAGGAGTGCAGGATGCTTCTCTCAGAGGTACTTTCTGGCCTTTGTACTCATTTCATATTTTAGTTTTGTTTAAATACATCTTCTCTCCTTGGGGTTCTTGGCCCAGAGTGTCTTTCCCAAAACACTGAAAGAACCCACAGATGAGTTTGAGAATCGCCAGGATGTGACCCAACTAAGAAAAAACTCCTTTCTCCTCACCCAGTGGCCTCTCTCTGGTGTCCAATGGAGTCCTCCCTGCCCCAAAGGAATCAGGACCCATTTCTGCAGACAGATCCTTTTCCTGAAAGAGAAACAAGGATTCAAAAAAGAGAATGGGAAGAAGGGTTAGAAAAGGAAAAAGGATGAGCAATTTGGAGAGTTTTTTAGGATCTTCTCCCTCCGTGGAGCCCTCACCTGCTTCTTCTCCACCTGCTTCCTCTCCTCCGCCTGACTCAGGAGGAAACCTTCGGCCAGGGCCACTGCTTGGGAACTGGTCTCTGCTCCACATTCCCTCACCCAGCTCTCCATCTCCGCTGGAAGGACAGCCAGGAACTGCTCCAAGATCACCAGGTCCAGCATCTCAGCTTTCGTGTGCCTTTCTGGCTTCAGCCACTGATGGTCAAGGTGGTAGAACCGGCTGCAAACCTTTCGTGGTCCTTCAGCCTCCTGGTGACAGGACTGCCTCAACTGCTGGCTCTGCGCCTCTGAGCGAAGGGTGTCCTCCTCTCCCAGGATCTTCCGCCCAGAGCTTTCCCAGAATCCCCCACTGCTCCCAGTTTCCATAGCATGGCCTCTTCCTGCTCCAGGGCCATCTGAGTCTCCCTCATCCATCTTTAGGTGGGAATCCCCTTTTTCTTTGACCAAGTTCTGCTTGTCTCATTTAGAGGTGCTGGCAAATACTACAAAGGAAATATATTGTTCTGTTATGAAACTGGCACACGGTCAGCAGAAGAAGGAGGTCCCCTGAGCAAGTGTGGATGAGTCTTGCTAGGAACCAGGGCTGGACTGCACCACACGCCAGACTCCGAACTTTCTCTAAGAAAAAAAGGAAGAATGAAGAAGAAGAAACCCTCTTGCCCTCCTAGGGGGAAAGTGACCAGGCCAAAAGTGGAGGCAATGGAAGCGGTTTCTGTGAGTTGAATCAGCCTCGTGGCTCCTGCCTTTCAGTGCTTTCAGTCCAGGAATGAAATCAGCACTTTGTATCTCTACATCTCCAGACAGACTGATGGGGTGGGATCCCTTTTTCTCTGCTCTGAGGGCCAAATCCTGATCTGGCCAAGCCCCTGAGGGCCAAATGGGTGAGGCCAAAGTTATTATTGTGTTTTTAAGTTATCGGCTGCTCTGGTTGCTTACGGTGAATAGGGGGTAATGAATAATAATAAAAATAAAAATACTGTGTTGTAGCTTAGCCCCCCCCCCCCCGCTAGCTTTGTCTGGGGCTTCTTCTGGATCCAACACACTCACTGGGGGCTCAGGCGGCCTCAGTGACTAGCAGGATCCCTTTCCAGCCAGAGTCCTCCACGCTCTGGACCCCAGGAGGCCATGGCAGTGCCCTCTAGGCGGAGCTGCCCAAATGCAAAAGTGGCCGGGCTCCCTCTCTTGATTCATTATATTTCCATCTCCCCCTTTTCTCCAAGGAGCTCCAGGGGGCATCCATGGGCCCCCCCTCCTCACTGAAGCCCCACAACCTAGTTTTCCTGGCCCAATTCAAGGGGCTCACATTTGGTACCCCAAATATCAGAACATCTGCAGGACTGGGGTGCAAGAGCCCCCCCTCTCTCCCCCTGCTCTTCCTTCCAGCAACTGGACCCCCCCTGCATCCCGGGGACACCCCCCCTCTTCTTCCCATTGCACCCTTTGCAAGAAGAGCAAAGACTCACCGGCTCCCCGGAGGCGCCATGGATGCAGCACGTGCAGAAGAGAGAGACAAAGGCAGGGGGGAGAGGGAGGGGCTTGGGCTCGGGTGTTTCACCCCCCCAACCCAACCCCCAACGCCTTTATTTTCTCTCCTCTCTAGGAATCCAGCTCAATCCCTTTTAACCCTTGGCAAGCCAGCTCCCCCTCTCTCCCTCTCGTGTCCAGTGCCGGGGAGTTCCACAGGTGAACTCTGCCTTGCGTTTAATTTCATCTGTCCTGAATCTTCCAACATCCCGACTCCTTGAATGTCTTTGAGTTCCACTGTCAGGAGATGCAACTCTCCCTCCACTTTCTCTAGGCCAGGCTTGGCTTTACAAAATTAGGGGGGGGCTCAGTAATTAGCTAATTGGGAACCCCTGCTCTAAAGTCTAAAGAGCCCCAAAGGCTGCAACCTTTCTTCATAGCCAAGTCTGCCTTGATCATTTTGGCAGCCCTTTTGTGAACCTTTTCCAACTCCCCAAACATCCTTCATGAGGAGAGGCGACTGCGCCCCCCCTGAGGTTACGCCATGGATTTGTGACGGGGGGGGGGCTGCAGGGCTCTGTCCGGGGCCTGTTGTGGCTCCATCTGTGGATAAACGACTTGGATGGAGGAGTTGAGGGGATGCTCATCCAGTTTGCAGATGACACCAAACTGGGAGGGGCAGCTAATGGCACAGAATTACCATTACAGATTGGAGAACTGGGGGCAAGCTGACAAAATGAATTTCCATAGGCATGAACCAGATGCACAAATATAGGACGGGGGACATAGCAGTGCATGTGGAAAAGATCGAGGGGTCTTGGTGGACCCCCAGCTCCCCCTGAGTTCACAGTGTGATGCAGCTGAGAAGAAGTGAATGCTACTCTAGGCAACGTCCATAGAAGTCCAGTGTAATACAGTGTAAATAAATACGTAGTTTAGATCTACGGATGGTTCATTCTTCTTGCTGTGCAATGACAGAAGATTAGTGTGCATAAATCAAGTTGGTTTATGTCGCTGAAGGGGACACTGGAATGAGGGGACGCGCCATTCCAAAGTTGTGCTTACTGGGAGGATGCCCGGAAAGGCCAGGGAGACTGAGGGGTCAACCCCAGAGCATCATAAATCCCAACAGGAGTTCCGCTCCTTCCTCCTGGGCCGTGTCAGGAAAGTGGTGGTGGGGGATAAGTGTTCAGACCCCTGGGCTCTCACTTGTGGGGTGCCCCAGGGCTCTGTCCTCCCCACATGCTTTGTAATATCTACATGAAGCCACTGGGAGACATAATCCAGGGGTTGGGCTGGGTGTTCATCAGGATGCGGATGATACCCAGCTCTACCTCTCTTTTAAATCAGAACCAGTGAAGGCGGTGAAGGCCCTGTGTGAGTGGAGGCAGTTGGAGGACAGGTGACGGCTAACGGATTGAGGTTGAACCCTGACAAGACAGAAGTACAGTGGTGCCTCACAAGACGAAATTAATTCGTTCCGCAAGTCTTTTCTTCTTGCGAGTTTTTCGTCTTGCGATGCACGGTTTCCCATAGGAATGCATTGAAAATCAATCAATGCGTTCCTATGGAAACCGCTTGCCAGGCTGGTGGTGCGGAGAAGGGCTTTTCTCCCCACCGCAAGCCTTCGGAAGGCTCCTCCGAAGGCTGGCGGCGGGGAGAAAAGCTGCGCTTCCCTCTGTCCCGGAGATTTCCCTATGGGCTTTCGTCTTGCGAAGGAAGCCCATAGGGAAATTCGTTTTGCGAAGCGCCTCCAAAATGGAAAACCCTTTCGTCTAGCGGGTTTTCCGTCTTGCGAGGCGTTCGTCTTGCAGGGTACCACTGTACTGTTTTTGGGAGACAGGGCGGGCTGGTGTGGAGGATTCCCTGGTCCTGAATGGGGCAACTGTGCCTCTGAAGGACCAGGTTCGCAGCCTGGGAGTCATTTTGTCCATGGAGGTGCAGGTCAAGTCTGTGTCCAGGGCAGCTCCAGCTAGTACACAGGCTGAGACCCTCCCTGCCCATGGACTGTCTCGCCAGAGTGGTGCATGCTCTGGTTATCTCCCGCTTGGACTACTGAAATGTGCTCTATGTGGAGCTACCTTTGAAGGTGACCCAGAAATGACAACTAATCCAGAATGCAGCAGCTAGACGGGTGACTGGGAGCAACTGCCGAGACCACATAACACCAGACCTGAATGACCTACATTGGCTCCTGGTACATTTCCGAGCACAATTCAAAGTGTAGGTGCTGACCTTGAAAGCCCTAAATGGCCTCGGCCAAGTAGACCTGATGGAGCATCTCCACCCCCATCATTCAGTCTGGATACTGAGGTCCGGCTCCGAGGGCTTTCTAGAAGTTCCCTCACTGCAAGAAGCATAGTTACAGGGAACCAGGCAGAGGGCCTTCTCGGTAGTGGTGCCCGCCCTGTGGAACACCCCTCCCATTAGATGTCAAGGAGATGAAGAGCTACACAACTTTTAGAAGAAAACTGAAGGCAGCCCTGTTTAGGGAGGTTTTTAATGTTTGATTTATTATTATTATTTATATATATATTTGTTGGAAGCCGCCCCTAGTGGCTCAGGAAACCCAGCAAGATGGGTGGGGTATAAATATAACAACTACAACAATTACTACTACTAATACTACTACTACTAAAATCCCTCTCAGCCATGAATATCACTGGCTGACCTTGAGGACCAGGCACTACATCACAACATTGCCAGGGGGTTGGACTAGATGACCCTCAGCGTCCCTTCAAACACTACAATCTTATAAGTTATTTGATGGGAAGTGAAACTTTCATTCCAGGTGAAGCTTTTTCCACATTTCAAGCACTATTAGGGTTTCTCCGTCACATGAATTCTCTGATGGGAAGTGAGTGTTCGCTTCAAGGTGAAGCTCTTTCCGCACTCTTGGCATTGAAATGGTTTTCCCCCACTGTGAATTCTCTGATGTCACAGAAGCGCTCTTCTTGCAGGAAGGCCCAATGTGCATTCTAAGGACTGATACAGTTTCTTCGCTGCATGAATTATTTCGTGGGAAGTGAGATGGTCTTTCCTGCTGAAGCTCTTTCCACATTCTAAGCACTGATAGGGTTTCTCCCCTGTATGAGTTCTTTCATGTGAACTGAGAGTGGAGCGGTGATTGAAGCTCTTTCCACATTCCACACACTGATATGGTTTCTCCCCTGTATGAACTCTTTGATGGGAAGTGAGATAGGCCTTCATACTGAAGCTCTTTCCACATTCCAAGCATTGATATGGCTTCTCCCCTATATGAATTCTTTGATGGGAAGTGAGATAGGTCTTCATACTGAAGCTCTTTCCACATTCCAAGCACTGATAGGGTTTCTCCCCTGTATGGATTCTTTGATGGGAAGTGAGACTGACTCTGTGAATGAAGCTCTTCCCACATTCCAAGCACTGATAGGGTTTCTCCCCTGTATGAGTTCTTTGGTGGAAAGTGAAAGAGTCGCGTCGACTAAAGCTCTTTCCACATTCCAAGCACTGAAATGGTTTCTCCCCTTTATGAGTTATTTGATGGGCAGTGAGTCTGATGCTTTCACTGAATCTCTTTCCACATTCCAAGCACTGATAGGGTTTCTCCCCTATATGAATTCTTTGATGGGACCCAAGGGAGCGGCTATTATTGAAGCTCTTTCCACATTCCAAGCACTGATAGGGTTTCTCACCTGTATGAATACCTTGATGGGACCCAAGGGAGCGGCTATTATTGAAGCTCTTTCCACATTCCAAGCACTGATAGGGTTTCTCCCCACTATGAGTTCTTTGATGGTCAGTGAGATGTTGCTTTGTTCTGAAGTTCCTTCCACAGTCAGAGCACTGATACGGTTTATTCCCAATGGGATTTTGATGAGACATGGAATCAGAGCTGTTAGTGAGGTTATCTCCACATTCCAAAGACTGACATGGCTTATGCACTGTGTGGATTTTCTCATGGTTTCCCTTGCTCTTCATTTCTAATTCCTCAGCACCTAAAATGAAGAGAGAGATGAATTAGAGTGTCAGGATGATATGAAGCCCCCAATTATTGAACAATGCTCATTAGCGCTTGTGAGAGGAAGAACAGAAAGGATTTAGATGATGAGCGTAAGCAGTGCGCCCTTCCCTTCCTCTCTTGAGTTTTCTTTCTCCAGAGCAGGAGCCCAGGACCAGCTGCGTGTGTCAGGCACCCCCAGAGGTGCTTTCCTTGGGGAACCCTCTTGGCCGACATGCTGAGCTGCTTCTTCCCTTACATACAGAAGCAGGAGGAACAGCTTCGCGTGAAAAAGGCTCTGGAAGCAGGAAACCCTTTCTGAGAAGGAGAGAGTTGCAAGCGAACCCCCGGGGTGATCTAGTCCTATCCCCTGAAATGCAGGAATCTCAGCTTACACACCCAACCTCTGCTTGCAAAACTCCACTGATTCCTTCTGCAGAGGCAGAAGAGTCATCCAAGCTCTGCTTGAAGTCCTCCAAGGAAGGAGAGTCCTGCAATCCAAGGACTGAGTCAGAATCTCCTTTCTTGTAACATGAAGCCACTGAGCTTGGATCCTCCAGAGCAGCAGCAGAAAACTAGGTCGCTCCAACTTCCATGGGAGAGCCCCTTCAATACTGGGAAATCTCCCGATGTTACCTCCCATTCTGCCACATCCCAGATAAGTGGTGTCTAATGTCAAGAAGGTGACAGATTCAAGATGGGAGACGGTACATCCATCCCAGTAAACATCTTTAACTGCATTGGGCTTCTGTTTCGGGTCTGCGCCAGGAATGGATGACTCCTTCGACATCACAGGGAAAGGCAGATAAAGAGGATGGTGGGGGTTAAAGCATTCTCTGGATTCCTCTCAGGGCAGGGGAGGAACGGGACCTGTGGCCTGGCATTCGCTTCCCCATGGAAGACAGGCACTGGGGGCAGGAGCACTTTGTCTGCTGCAACCCCCCCCAACACCCCGTTTCTGGAAGCAGAGGTCATTCTATGAATTGGATGTTAATTGGCAATTAAAGTAAAGGCATGGACTGGAGGAGATGCAACTACAATCTGTGGTACATTCAGCTGCATGGATTTAAGGTTTGAACTGAGATAAGATATCATTGTGTGCGGGAGATGGTTGGGGGAGAGAATCCCTTGGTTGTTTATTTTGAGTTTTTCGCTTTACTTTTATGATATGGCAACCCTCTCAGAATGCAGGTTTAAGAAATATATACAAGTGAGGATGGAATAAGTTGGAGTAACATTAAGATTAACAAACAGCAACAGAGATTGTGTGTGATTTGAAAGGAAGGGGAAAGCGGGGAAGCTCTAGTGTTTGACTGGACTATGCTGGCAATATAGAGCCAACCCGCCACCCTCCACTTTTTATAGGTTTAAGAGGCTATTTTATTCAGCAAAGTGTGTATCAGAGGAAAGTAAGAGAAGGGAAGAAACTGGATACATCTAACAAGCTAATAAAGAAAGAGAAAGATTTCTTTACAAAAGTGGGAAATAAAGACATACTACAAGAGATAAAGACATTACCGATACAATACTCAATGCTTGCAAACCAATGCTTGTTCTCCTGCCCTCAATGCTTGCCTGGTCCTGGGACAAGGGGGTCAAGAATGCTTTCCAAAGACACAGAGTCTGTCAGCTGTCCCTCCCTAGTGTTTCTTCTTCCTGCTGTTCCTCTTCCAATATTTCCCCACTTCTTCCCTCTGCAGCCTCTGAACTATGACCGTCTGCAAACCACGGTTCTAAATCTATACTGTCCTCTTGCCCACGGGAAGGTTCAGGAGCAGGGGGGCAGCCCCCACCATTCCTCCTCAGTCCAGCCCCTGACAATAGGAGAGGGGGCAGTGATTCCTACAATTTGCATAATTCCATCAAGATCTTCCTGCCTCTTTCTCACCTTGCCCATCTTTGGTCATCCATTTTCCGTTTAACAACAAGGCGAAAGACTTGCGATCGTGAGCAATGATCTGAACCTAGACATCTCTGTCTCCAACCTGCCTTTACACCCCCTTGCCATGGGGTGGGTGGATCCCACTGGGGAGCTGAGAATCCTGCAATGAGCAACCCTAGATTTGCATGTATTGATAATGCCTGATGTGTGTGAACTCAGGATATTCCTGAATGCCTTTCAGGATGCAGACACCATGGGGGCTTTCGTGTCGTATTAGAGTTCTGTCAATCTCATACACAGATAAACCATATCATGAATTCAGATTAACACACATCTCCTGACACTCTAGGCGGCAAAGTTGAGATCCGTCAAAATCTGGGAGGTTTGTGATATAAAAATATTGACTGAATTTCAAAACAAGTATTATGACCAAACAGGGAACCTTACCGGGAGAGTTCATGATCCTCCAAGTCTCCTCCATGACTTCCTTATGCAGAGCTCTCTGGGCAGGATCCAGCAACGCCCACTCCTCAGCCGTGAAACAAACAGCAACATCTTCAAAATAAACATGACCCTAAAAGAAAAAAAAAGGTCCATTTCTTACACAACATAAAGATTATTTCCTGCACATTCCTCTTTCTGCCTGCATTGCATTAATCAGATTTGCTTGCTGCACATTTTGACTGTGGTTGCATAATTTAATGTTTTGGGAATCTTTCATGCTGTTTTTAGTGATGGGTATGAATCTTAGTGAAAATGGATGGAACTGTATGTTTATTTCTTCAAATCATTCTGTCTGTGCAAGAATGAGAGTTTTCCAGATTTGACAGAAGAAAAAAACAGGAGAGAGATTCATTTGCCCCCAGAAACGCCCTGGCTTCCCCACCCCTCATCCTTCCTCCCCCCCCCCCCGGCTCCTTCCCCCTACCTGATCCGGTTCCTCAGCTGCTGCTTCCCCTCCGCCAGGAGGAAGAGATGGAGGAGGAGGTCTTGCCGGAATCCTTCTTTCACCTGCAAGACAAAGGGAAGTGGGGAGACAGGAGTGCAGGATGCTTCTCTCAGAGGTGCATTTGGGAGTTTGTCCCCATTTCATTTTTTAGTTAGGGTAAAGTAGGTACATCTCTCTTTTGGGTTCTTGGCCCCAAGTGTCTTCCCCAAAACACTGAAAGAACCCACAGATTATTTTGAGAATCGCCAGAATGTGACCACACGGAGGAAATACTCCTTCCTCCTTACCCAGCGGCCCCTCTCTGGTGTCCAACGAAGTCCTCTCTGCCTCAGAGGAATCAGGACCCGTTTCTGAAGACAGATCCCTTTCCTGAAAGAGCAACAAGAATTTGTAATAGAGAATGTGGAGATGGGTTTGAGAAGGAATGGCTGGGACAAAAACTTGAGGGGTATCCAATGTCATTCCAAAAAAAAGGGATTGGATTTAGGGATCTTCTCCCTCCTGTTTGGAGCCCCTTGGGAGCATCCGGAGGAAAGTCTCTCTCACCTGCTTCTCCACCTGCTTCCTCTCCTCTGCCTGACTCAGGAGGAAACCTTCGGCCAGGGCCACTGCCTGGGAACTGGTCTCTGCTCCGCATTCCCTCACCCAGCTCTCCATCTCCGCTGGAAGGACAGCCAGGAACTGCTCCAAGATCACCAGGTCCAGCATCTCAGCTTTTGTGTGCCTTTCTGGCTTCAGCCACTGGTGGCAAAGGTGGTAGAGTTGGCTGCAAACCTCACGGGGTCCTTTGACTTGCAGGTAGCAGAACCAGCTGAACTGCCGGCTCTGCGCCTCTGAGCGAAGGGTGCCCTCCTCTCCCAGGATCTTCTGCACAGAGCTTTCCCAGAATCCCCCACTGCTCCCATTGTCAATGCCATTACCTCTCCCGGCTCCTGGGCCAGCTGAGTCTTGCTCATCCATCTTCGCTCTCAAGAAATCTCCAAAAGATCAGAAGGAACCCCTTGGGCCTCTGCCAAGTTCTGTCTGTCTGAAAGTGAGGTGCTGGCAAATTCTACAAAGAAAGACATTGTTCTGTTATAGAACTGATAGACGGGAAGGAGAAGGTGGTTCCCTGAGTAAGCGTAGATGAGTCTTGGAAGGAACCGGGACCCTGACTCTGAGCTTTCTTTAAGAAAAAAAGGAAGAAGGAAGAAGAAGAAATCATCTAGTCCCCCTACAAGGAACGTGATTTATCTGGCAACACCTTGAGGGTCAAGTGGGTGAGCCCAAAGTTCACGTGGGCAGGGCCAAAAAGAAAGTACAGTAGGATTCACCTTATTTCTGTGATTGTAAGTGGTTTTAAACTGTTTTTGTTATACTGTTGTAATGTTGAAATCTGCCCTAAAATCATAAGGATGGGTAATTAATTATTATAATAATTAAAGTAACAATAATGTGCCATAGCATAACCCCACCACCACATCTGCTTAGAGGTTCTCAGTAACTAGCATTGCCCCTGGCTAGTTTGCCAGCCCCAGTCTCTTTGGGACGAGAGGAGGAGGCCATGGTATTCCATGCTCTGGATCCAATGGGATCATTGCAATGCCCCCCATGTGCAAATGCCCTTGAAGGCAACTCAGAAACGGATGCAAAATGCAGTCCTCGGATTCTGGGCTGGGCTCCTTCTCTTTATTAATTTCATTCACTTCTGGGCCCAGTTCATAGGATTCACAGGATCCAAATATCTGAAGAAAGGCCTCCTTCGCTACACCCCCCCCTTGGGGGCTCAGGGGGGCAGAGGGGCCCTCTTGGTGGTTTCCCCACTCCAGAGCTTTGGGTGGCCAAAGAGAGGGCAGCCTGGTGGCGGTTCCTCCTGGGGAATTTCCTGCCCCCTTGCCTGCCCCACCCCACAAGCTTCTTTCACTGAACCCCAGAACTGCAGAGCTGGAAGGGGCCCTGGGCGTCATGTGACCCAACTCCCCGCAATGGAGGAATCTCAACTCGCACATCCTTGAGAGATGGACATCCAAACTCTGCTTAGAAACCTTCAGGGAAGCAGAGATTCCTGCTTTGCAGGGGGTTGGACTAGATGACCCTCGGGCTCCCTTCCAATTCTACGATTCCATGTTCCTATGATTCTCACAGGGGCCTGAATGGGAAGCCCCCCAGCCGGACTGGGGCGCAAGAGCCCCCCCTCTCTCTCCCCCCCCTGCGCTCCTTCCAGCAACTGGGACTCAGCAGCATCTCCGGGGAGACGAGAGCTCAGCCCTCGAGGATGAAGCGCCCAGGAGCCCCTCCTCTTCCCTGGACTTGGGGTCCCCCCTGCACCCCCTTCTCCCCACTGCGCCCTCTGGGGGGGAGACAAGAGGAGACTCACCCCAGGCAGAAGCTGCACGGGCGACCAGAGGCCCCTCTTTGGCCCCGGAGGTCCCGCCCCCTCGCCCCCTGTTTCCTGCCCCCTCTAGGAACCCGGCTCCGTTCCTCTTAACCCTTGGAATGCCGAGCACCCCACTTCTCCCTCCTTGCTCTGGAGGACCTGCCCCCTCCCGCAGGATTCCCGTCCGCTCTAGGAAGGCAGGTCACTTGCTTTTAACCCTTGGGACGCGGAAGATGTTCTTTTAGGGGTTGTTGTTGTTGTTGAGTCGTGTCCTGGACCAGAGCACGCCCGGCCCTCCTGCCTCCCGCAGTTGGGTCAGACTCATTTTATGGGTTAGGAAGACCTTCTTCCTATGGGTAGCCAGAAGCCGATCATTGCTGATCCAAGGCCCAGGTGGCCTCCCCCAGAGTAGAAGAGAGGAATGGGAGCCCGACGGAGAGAGGGAGGAATTGAAGAGCGGGTGGATATAGCAGACGACACAGAGATTTCTCCAAGTACAGTGGTACCTCGGGTTAAGTACTTCATTCGTCCCGGAGGTCTGTTCTTAACCTGGAACTGTTCTTAACCTGAAGCACCACTTTAGCTAATGGGGCCTCCCGCTCTTGCTGCGCGATTTCTGTTCTCATCCTGAAGCAAAGTTCTTAACTCGAGGTACTATTTCTGGGTTAGCGGAGTCTGTAACCTGAAGCGTCTGTAACCCGAGGTACCACTGTAGTTCTTTATAAGTAAGCCGGAACTGGACTAAACTGAAAACAGTTTTTCTAGGCAGCCAGCTGTCCACATTGTAACAACAACCCAGGGTTTCCTGCCTAAATTAACTGAGGTGGACCTGAGTGAAAACTATGTACACATTATGATACCCCTGGGGGCCAGGGTGGGAACGTCAAGACATAACACCAGGAATTCTATCCGGGAAGAAAAACCCAGAGGAGGTGCATCTTTAACGAGGAGATGGGAACAGCAGTGTCTCTTATTCTGGATAGTATTTCAGGCAGTCAAATGGTCCACACTGATGGATTTTGTTAATCATGATTTAAAAATCAGGACATTTGCCACTCTCATAGATGGCAAACCAAGGCTCAGGCTCACTGATGTCATTGCCCATCTGAGAAAAGTTTGTGGAGAAAAGAGCAATCACTCCAGCCAGGAATGGAAATTCCAGTGATTCAAAATACGTGTCGTAGTCTCAGAAGAGAGCCAAGGCTCCATCCCAAAGAGTCATTTGCTTCAGGTATAACAAAGAGGGACACACATCCCGATTTTGTGAAGCTCCAAACCAACAAAATCCCCTTCATTTTAGCAACCAAATCAAAATCAGAGAAGCAGAGATCAAGAAAGCAATCATCTTTTGCAACAGAAGCATCTAGCTGTAAACAGATGTGATACAAAAAGAAAGAACTCAAACCAGTGGTTGCTCAATTATGGATGTTCTTCATATATGTGTTAGGATGAAGATTTACTTGGCGGCCTGGACAATCTTAGCCTGTCAGTGGGGATGGCCATATTCCAATTGCAAATGGAGAAGCCATAAAGAGATACAGTACAGGTTCAGGGACCCAAAACTGAAAGCCAAACAGTCAATGAAGAGATAACCATGTGGAGAGTGTCATATATATGTCTCACACTTTGAATAAAACTCACCAGAAACCAACAGGCTGCCATTCTAAGCACTTATGCACCAACACTGGGTGCTGATGAAGACATTAAAGAACATTTTTATTCTCAGCTGGATACCATCCTATCACAGACGCCTAAGGAGGGTCAAATTATCCTCCTGGGCGATTTTAATGCAAGATTTGGGTGAGATTTTGATCTGGGGCCTGGGAATATTGGGAAAGGAGGAACTGGCAACAGCAACCAGAATGCAATGTTACTTTTGACAGTATGTGCAGTGCACTACCTTATTACCAACACACTCTTTCAACAAAATAAATTCAAAACATCTTGGAGGCATCCTCTGTCAAACCACTGGCACATCTTAGACTATGTACTAATTGTCTGAACTGAAGATCGAATTGCAACTTGGCCAGTGACCAAGGATGGCCAAGTGTGTGCAGAAGGGATTTGATGAAGAGGGCCTATGAGACTAATCTCTCAGAAAGCCAGACTGCAGACGTGGCACACAAAAGCCAGAAGGACGATGCAGACCCAGAACTCTGCGCTTAGGGACAACCAAGTGTGTAAGTTGCATTACTGAGTAAACCTCTTTTCCCGCCACACACTGAAAAGAGAAGTACCAAGGTGCTAGATTTAATCTCCGGGGATGTGTGGGGTCCACCCAGGGGTGAATGTGCCATAGGGGTTCGTAGCTGTCAGATTTTTTGAATCTCTGCTTTTTAGCTCCTTGGGATCTATGTGGAAATGGTTCAGCATGGTTGGTCTTTTTTATGTTTTATTGCTTATGACTACTTTTTTGTATTTATTTAATAAATTTGTATATGACCCTTCATCTGAAGATGTCGGGCAGTTCACAGCACAAAACTACAGAACAAAAACAGAAAATACAGAATAAAAAGAAGAACAAAATAAAAACAAGAATAAAAACAAAACAAAATCCCCGCTTCCCACAAGCACATTTAAAAGGACACAGAATGTTTAATTAGCCAAAGTCATGATTGTTCTGTTGTCGTCATTCAAACCCCTTTCAAACTCCCAGCCAATCACCTCTCACCCCCAGCATTCAAAACTCCCCCTCCCTAGCCAACTTTACCATAAATCTTCTACTATACTGTACTTACTTCTGTTACGTTAATTATTTTGCTATAGGTGTATACAACTTTGAATTCAAACACCAGAACATCACAACTGAGCTTTAAGGAAACACACTTGCACATGCAGTTTCTGAGACTCTCACTAGAGAACAAGTGTGGCATAGTGGTTAAAGGCTCAGATCTGGGAGACCTGGATTCAAATCCCTACTTAGCTGGGTGACCCTGGGGACCAGGCACTGCATCACAGGATTATTGTCCGTGTTAAATCAGGAGGGCAAGAGCCAGGTGACACCACTGGGAGCTCTCTGGAGAAAAAGGTGGCCTTTAAACGCCATAAAGGAATTTCAGTAAGGACAAATGTCAGGTTCTGCATATAGGCAGGTATCATCAGCAAATATATAAGATGGGGGACATCTGGCTTCCCAGTAGTACATCTGAAAACGATCCAGGAGTGTTAGCAGAACTAAAGCTAAACATGAGTCAAAAGTGTGACGTAGCAGCAAAGAAAGCAAATGCTATCCAAGGGCGCATCAACAGAAGTCGAGTGTCCAGATAAAGGGAAGCCACAGTACTGTTATCTTCTTCCTTGGTCAGACCACGTCTGGAGTGCTGTGTCTTGTTTTGGGTGTCACAATTTGAATAGGATACTGAGAAGCTGGAAGCATGACCAAGGGCCTGGAAATAAAGCCTTAAGTGGAACAGTTGAGGGAATGGATATGTTTAGCCTGGAAAAGAGGAGACTGGGAGAAAACAGAATAGCAGTCTTCAAATATCTAGCAGACTGTCCCACGCAAGATGCAGCAAGCTTGTTTTCTCCTGTTCTAGAGGGTAAGACCTGAACCAATGCATTCAAGTTACCAAAAATGAGATTCCGACTCAATATCAGGAGGAAGCTTCTGGTGGTATAAGCTGCTCAGCAGTGGAACAGATTCCTATGAGAGGTGTCATCTCCTTCCTTGGAGGTTTTTAATAAGAGATTAGATGGTTATATGTCATGGATGCTTTAGCTGAGATTCCTGTACTAGATGACTAGCACAGCCCCTTCCAACACTACAATTCTATTATTCTGCTATTTTCCCTGCTGTGTGATCTTTGATGGGAAATGAGACTTTCCTTACAGGTGAAGCTCTTTCCACATTCCAAGCACTAATGTGCTTTCTCCCCTGTATGAATTCTTTGATGGGCAATAAGACTGACTCTCTGCCTGAAGCTCTTTCCACATTCCAAGCACTGATGTGGTTTCTCTCCTGTATGAATTCTTTGATGGGAAGTGAGACTGGTCTTTTGTATGAAGCTTTTTCCACATTCCAAGCACTGATGTGGCTTCTCCCCTGTATGAATTCTTTCATGAGAAGTGAGAGTATCCCGCCGAGGGAAGCTCTTTCCACATTCCACGCACTGATATGGCTTCTCCCCACTATGAGTTCTTTGATGGTAAGTGAGATGTTGCTTTGTTCTGAAGTTCCTTCCACAGTCTGAGCACTGATATGGTTTGTCCTCACTGTGAGTTATTCGATGGTAAGAGAGACTTGCTTTTGAGGTGAAGTTCCTTGCACAGTCCAAGCACTGATATGGTTTCTCCCCTGTATGAAGTCTTTGATGGGAAATGAAACCTGCCTTTGAGATGAAGTTCCTTGCACATTCCAAGCACTGATGTAGTTTCTCCCCTGCATGAATTCTTTGATGAGAAGTAAGACGGTACTTCCGAACGAAGCTCTTTCCACATTCCGCGCACTGATATGGCTTCTCCCCACTATGAGTTATTTGATGGTAAGTGAGCTGTTGCTTTGTTCTGAAGTTCCTTCCACAGTCTGAGCACTGATATGGCTTCTCCCCTGTATGAATATTTAGATGGGTGGTGAGACTCACCTTCTGACTGAAGCTCTTTCCACACACTAAGCACTGGTGTGGTTTCTCCCCTGTATGAATTCTTTGATGGATAGTGAGATGAGATCTGTGACTGAAGCTCTTTCCACACTCCAAGCACTGATATGGTTTCTCCCCTGTATGAATTTTTTGATGGGAAGTGAGATGAGATCTGTGACTGAAGCTCTTTCCACATTCCACACATTGATATGGCTTCTCCCCTGCATGAATTCTTTCATGAGAAGTGAGACTATCTTTCCAAATGAAGCTCTTTCCGCATTCCAGGCACTGATATGGTTTCTCCCCTGTATGAATTCTTTCATGAGAACTGAGACTGGAGTGCTGACTGAAGCTCTTTCCACATTCCACACACTGATATGGCTTCTCCCCACTATGAGTTCTTTGATGGTAAGTGAGATGTTGCTTTGTTTTGAAGTTTCTTCCACAGTCTAAGCACTGATATGGTTCCTCACCTGTATGAATTCTTTGATGGGAAGTAAGACTCTTTTTCCAGCTGAAGCTCTTTCCACATTCCAAGCATTGATATGGTTTCTGGCCTATATAAATTCTTAGATGGGAAGTGAGATGGTCCTTTCTATTGAAGCTCTTTCCACACTCCAAGCACTGATGTGGTTTCTCCCCACTATGAGTTCTTTGATGGGAAGTGAAATTTTGCTTTGTTCTGAAGTTCCTTGCACAGTCCAAGCACTGATATGATTTCTCCCCTGTATGAATTTTTAGATGGGTGGTGAGACTCACCTGCTTACTAAAGCTCTTTCCACACTCCAAGCACTGATGTGGTCTCTCCCCTGTATGAGTTCTTTGATGGGAAGTGGAATAGGAACTCTGACTGAAGCTCTTGCCAGACTCCAGATATGTATAGGGTTTCTCCACTGTGTGAACTTTGTCTTGGTCTCCCTTGTTCTGAATTTCTAATTCATCACCACCTGCAATGAACAGAGAAATGGATTAGAGCCTCATGAAGAATTGTACTTCCAGGTCAGCCATGATCACAAGAGCAGCTTCTCCGAGCTTGGGGAAGTCTCAGATGCAGAAATTGGGGTAGCGAAGGCAAACATTCCTTAAGACCCTGAGTGTAGCAGGGTGACAAGCCCGTTTCTCTGCCGCTCCCTGCTTGGAGGAAGTTGGAGGACCCTGTTCCAGGCTGGTTGAGAGGCAAGGCACTGGCAAAAATATTTCTGACTCAATTACTGAAAAGGCTCAGAGGCAATCGTTTAAGTGGCTGACTTCCTTATAAATTGGACTTGACTTAAATTTAAAGACACTTTACCATAAAGGGTGGGCAGCAGCTGCAGGGGAAAATTCTGACTGCTGGTGTGTGAAGAAAAGAGTGAAAGAAGTAAAAAAAAAAATCAAAAAATCGCTGCCACAAAGGAGAAGGGAGAGGAGAGGGAAGGGAAGGGAGAATGTTGATACAAAGCTGTCAGGGGTTCAGGAGCAGAGACGCAGAGAAGGGAGGAGACAGAGAGCGAGGGGGAGGAATACGAAGGAAGGATGAGTGGGGATGACGACCCGAGATCACCGAGCCTGTCCAGTGAGTCCGAGGATTCCCAGAAGGGAGCGCCAGCGGTCAGAGCAAGGGGGGAAAGCAGGGGGACACCCCAGGAAGAAGGGTCCAGAGAGGGATCAGAGAGCAGCAGTTGGAGATCGGGACCCACGTGGCCAGCCGGGAGCAGCGGGGAGAAAGGGGACCAGACATCGGGTTCCGGAGGCTTTCAGCAGGAGGGAGGGCATGAGTCAGGAGTAGTCACGCCCACCTCGGGGAGCGACGAAACGATCAAGAGGAAGGTAGAGAGTTGGGCGCGCGCGCCAAGTTCAAATGCAGCGGAAGCTGGCGCAGTAAGCAGCCCAGAGAGTGAGCCAGGTCCCAAAGCCCGCCGCAAGGAGGCGGAAGGGTCAGGGGGGTCCGCGTCAGAAGAGAGTAGGAGAGAAGAGACCACGGGGGGCAGAAGGACCCAGAGACGGAAGGAAAGGCGCAGGAGGTGGAGCAAGGCTAGGGTATTAAGCTGGTGTGCTAGAGGCGGAGACTCAGACGGGTCTTCGCCGGTCTGACATAGAAGACGTGGGGCTGCACATTGCAGTTTGGAAATGGAACCTGTAACCCAATAAAGACTTTTTTAACGTGAACGCTGGCTAACGTGGTCCTATGTGAGCTGGGACTGGGTAGCAGCCCTGACAGTAAGACCCGTCTCACATAGCTTCGGACACCTGATACCTCGCAGCGGAGGCAGAAGCAGCGAGAGGAGGCAATTGGTGTTTGGGAGCAAGCTCACAAAGGTTGGCAGAGATGACGGAAGCAGAAAAAATTTCAGCGCTGCAACAGGCAGTGACCCAATTGAACGCAGAGGTACTGGCATCCAAGAAAAGGGAGCAGGATGCTGCGGCCGCCTCCAGAGATCTCCACGCCAGGTTTGAAGCGTTGGTTAAGCAAGGGCAACCGGGACCCAGTCCGGAGGGGGTTGGGTTGGCACGGAGAGCAGGAGGGCTTGTGGCTCACTTCGATGGGAATTTGCAACAGTACCCCAATTTTCGAGCAGACGTAATGTGCGCACTGCAACTGCTGGCAAAAGACTTTAGAGATGAGGAAGAGAAAGTGGGGTTTATACTATCCCATTTGCATGGGGATGCTAAAGCGTGGCTGCGCAATTTGTGGAGGGATAAAGATCCGGCGCTTCAGAGTGCAGATGCCTTTATCAAAGCGATGGATGCGTGCTTTTTATCTACCATTGATGTGGATCTTGCCCGACGGGAGATACATGGACTGAGACAAGGGAGGGCGAGCGTACGGCAGTATCACGCCCGCTTTTTTGCGCTAGTCAGTGCCTTGGAATGGGACCGGGATTCACCTCCAGTCAGAGACCTGTTCTGGGAGGGTCTGAGCAGTGCTGTTAAAGACGAAATTGCGATGGGGGAGAGGCCCCGGAGCACGCAGGAGCACGCAGGAGGTGGTCCAAAGGGCGCTGACTGTGGGGGTGAGGCTAGAAGAACGTCCATGGTGCAGAGACGAAGGACGTGGAGGGCGCGAAGCAGCGAGAAGTTTCTCTTTCGTTCCCAGGGAAGCTGCGCGTGCGCAATCCACACCTCCGCCAGGAGGGGGAGTGGAACCTATGGAGGTGGGAGGTGCCAGGGCTCAGTCAGCTACCAGAGCCCCTGCACCGGGAGCAGTCAAGACTAAGCCTCCTAGAGGGACCCGGAAGTGTTACATATGCGACAGCCCTCAACACTTGGTGAGAGAGTGTCCCCAGAGGAACTCCAAGCACACTGCAGCCTCCGCAACGGTGATAGCAGCCACGCAGCACAGCGAACCCCAGCAGGGAAACGACGATGTCTGGCTGGAGGCAGAGGGACTGGGGCCCAGCCAGACGAATCAGTGAAGCAGTCCCCAGCGATCTTGCAACCCACAGACCCCCTCCCACCCAAACCAGTAGTGCAGCTCACCGCATCTCTCCAGCTACCCGATGGCATCACTATAGACGTGCCACTTTCTGTGGATTCTGGAAGTAACGCAGACTTTATAGCGCAGGATTTTGTGGAGCAGCACGCTATACAGCTACTGCCTGCCACTCTGCCCCTGCAAGTCGTCACAGTGGATGGCAGAGAGTTGCTGGGGGGGCAGGTGGTGAAGCAGACGCCGCCAATGGTGATGCGACTTGGTAACCACAGGGAAGTCATCAGTTTTAATGTCACCCGACTGTCGGACACGCCCATTGTGTTGGGCATGAGTTGGCTGGACAGGCACAGTCCGACACTGGCTTGGTACCAGCGACAGCTGATCTTCGGCTCTTCTTATTGTGCCGAGCACTGCATCCTGCCCAGACAGGAGGGAGAGGAGGAGGAATCACAGCTGCAGTTGGGAACGTTGCAAGCAGTCCCCCACAAATACGCAGACTTTCTGGAGGTCTTCTGCGAGAAGGAGGCAGACAAGCTACCCCCTCACAGGCAGTATGACTGCACGATTGACCTCCTACCAGGGGCGACGCTGCCGAAAGGGAAGCTGTATTCCATGTCTGAGGACGAACTACAGGAACTCAAACAGTTCATAGATCACAATTTGGAGCGCGGTTTCATCCGGGAGTCCAAGGCAGTGGGGGGCAGTCCTGTTTTCTTCGTGAAGAAGAAAGACACGCCCCAAAAAAGACTTGTAGTTGATTTTCGCCTCTTGAACAAGATGACCAAGCCCTCGGATTTCCCCATGCCCAGGATTGACGACCTCCTAGCGACGGTGCGCAAGGGACGCGTGTTCACCAAGTTGGACCTGTGAGGGGCGTACAATCTCATCCGCATGAGGGAAGGCGATGAGTGGAAGACAGCCATGTTCACGCCTCTGGGCACCTACGAATACAGAGTGATGCCGTTTGGATTGCAAAACGGTTCTCACTGTTTTCAAGCTTTCATGCATCATGTGTTGGCGGGACTCCTCTACAAGAAGTGCGTCTGCTTCCTGGATGACATCCTGATATTCTCCGAATCGCAGCAAGCACATGACCAAGACGTTCGGGAGGTGCTGAAGAGGCTGCAGCAGCATAGACTGTACGCCAAACTGGAGAAGTGCCAGTTCGACACGACGGAGGTGGATTTCTTGGGCTACAAGTTGTCGGACAAGGGGCTAGCCATGGACAGCGCCAAGGTTCGCGCGGTGTTGGATTGGAAGAGCCCGCGCAACCGGAAGGAGTTCCAGCGGTTTGTGGGCTTCGCCAACTTCTATCGCAAGTTTATCAAGGGGTTCGCGATGCAGACGGCGGCTATTATGGACACGCTAAGCTCCAAGAAAAAGAAATTCATCTGGACGGAGCAGGCGGAGCAGTCCTTTCAGGCACTCAAGCGTCTCTTCGCGTCGGAAGAGCAACTGCTGCATATCGACCCCAGCAGACCGATGCGGGTAGAGACAGACGCGTCCGATAGAGCCGTGGGAGCTGTCCTGCTGCAGAGAGACCCGCAGGGGGTCTGGAGGCCGGGAGCGTTCTACTCCAGAAAGCTCAGCAAATCGGAGCAGAACTACACCATCTGGGACAGGGAGTTGCTGGCCATTCATGCAGCGTTCAAAGCGTGGAGGCATTTCCTGATCGGTGCCAAGCACACAGGGCAAGTCTGCACGGACCACAAGAATCTGGAGCACTGGCGCAGTTCCTGAACCAGAGGCAGATACGTTGGGCAGAGTTCTTTGCTGACTTCGATTTCCGAATAGAGTACGTCCCAGGCGACACCAACATCATGGCGGATGCACTGTCCCGAAAACCGCAATACCTCGAAGAGGCGACGCCAGCGGCAGCCATGCACATCTTCGCGCCAACAGCGTGGGCGTGCGCTTCAGCCACAGTAGACCTGGATGCGGTGCGGCGGGCGTTGCAGGACGACTCATTCGCGCAGGCGAAGATGGCCGAGGTGCACAAGGGCACGGCGAAGAGCGACGGGTTCCAGATACGAGACGGCTTGCTCTTACGTAAAGGGGCCATCTACGTGCCGGGAGACGAACTTCGCGCCAAGGTACTGCAACAGTTGCACGACGCACCCACGGCCGGACACTTTGGCACAGAAAAAACGGTGGAATTAGTCGCAAGGGACTTTTGGTGGCCCAGACTGAGAGGGGAAGTCGCGGACTACGTCACGAGGTGCGACACCTGCCAGAGGGCCAAGCCGGTGCGCAAACCACCGGCGGGACTGCTGGAACCGCTGCAAACGCCGTTTGAACCGTGGGAGAGGGTGGCCCTGGACTTTGTCACGGATCTACCCAGCTCGAGAGGCAAGACAGCTGTACTAGTGGTGGTGGACTTGTTCACCAAGATGGCACATTTCATACCGTGTGCGAAGGTGGCCACGGCGGAACAAACAGCCAAACTGTTCATAGATCACGTGTTCAAAGTGCACGGTCTGCCGCGGTCTATACTGTCCGACCGCGGCCGCCAGTTCATCTCGAATTTCTGGCAGAAGCTGATGGGCTTCCTGAACGTCAAGATCAACCTGACATCAGCGAGACACCCGCAGACCAACGGGCAAGCGGAGAGGGTCAATGCCATCATGCAGCAGTACCTGAGATGCTATGCCAATCAACAGCCTGCGACGTGGGTGGATTACCTGCCGCTCGCCGAGTTCGCCTACAACAACACGAAGCACGTGTCCACAGGGGTGACGCCGTTCTTCGCCAACAATGGGAGGAATCCCAGAACCTTCCCGGGACTGGAGAGAGTGGGGGAAGGGGAACCGCAGACGGCGGACGCTTTCGCGTCTGAGTTGCAGGAGGTCCACGATCAACTCCGACGGCAGCTGGAGCTAGCGAAGCACGCATACAAGGTGCAAGCTGACAAGCACAGGCGGGTTGGCGAAGAGATCCGAGTGGGAGACTGGGTCTGGTTGGCAGCCCACACAGTGCCGACCAGATCGTTAGCCAAGAAGAAGTTGGGGCACAAGCAACTCGGTCCATACCAAGTCGAAGCACAGATCAACCCAGTAGCTTTCTGGCTGGTGCTGCCGGAGGGTTCCAGGATGCATCCGGTGTTCCACAGGTCGGTGCTCACTCCCTACAAGGCACCTCACAGATTCCAGGAACCAGGAACGGCACCGAGTCCGTCTCAGGAGTGGACGGAGGCGGGGAGATTGCCACAGCAGGACCCCATCAACGAAGTCACGGAGATTTTGGACTCCAGATGGGGGGAAGAGGGAGTAGAATACCTCCTAGCCAGAGAGGGCACCCGGGCCAGTGCTAATAGCTGGGTGCCAGACTACGCTTTGGAGGAACCCCTGCTCAAGGACGAGTTTCATGCCCTTTTCCCACACAGACCCATGCCAGCCGGCTTCTTCGACGACTGGTTGTTCACGCCCACACTTTCCTCCAGCACGTTCCATGGATTCGACTCGGACGGGGAGCCCGCACCGGGCACCCGTTCCCCAGAGGGGTCACCGGAGGGTTCGGCGTCAGACTCCTCGTATTGGTGGGACGATCGACCAGAGGAGCAGTGGCGCCGGAGGTGGCTGGAGATGCCAGGTCGAGCGACCGACGCAGAGACTGACATGGACGTGTTCGGGGAGGATCTTGGGTTCGAGCACGGCGGCACTGAAATGGAGGCGGAGCAGATCAACGTTGACGAACGCGAGGAGGAAGACTCAGAGGTCTTCAGTTGGCGGCCAGCGACGGGGAGCGAACTGTATCCGGCATTCACTCCCGTGATGATGGAGCACCCAGCACCCACACCTGAAAGCGGGGAGGGGGGAAGGAGGGGCTTCGAGGGGGGGATGGATGTCAGGGGTTCAGGAGCAGAGACGCAGAGAAGGGAGGAGACAGAGAGCGAGGGGGAGGAATACGAAGGAAGGATGAGTGGGGATGACGACCCGAGATCACCGAGCCTGTCCAGTGAGTCCGATGATTCCCAGAAGGGAGCGCCAGTGGTCAGAGCAAGGGGGGAAAGCAGGGGGACACCCCAGGAAGAAGGGTCCAGAGAGGGATCAGAGAGCAGCAGTTGGAGATCGGGACCCACGTGCCCAGCTGGGAGCAGCGGGGAGAAAGGGGACCAGACATCGGGTTCCGGAGGCTTTCAGCAGGAGGGAGGGCATGAGTCAGGAGTAGTCACGCCCACCTCGGGGAGCGACGAAACTATCAAGAGGAAGGTAGAGAGTTGGGCGCGCGCGCCAAGTTCAAATGCAGCGGAAGCTGGCGCAGTAAGCAGCCCGGAGAGTGAGCCAGGTCCCAAAGCCCGCCGCAAGGAGGCGGAAGGGTCAGGGGGGTCCGCGTCAGAAGAGAGTAGGAAAGAAGAGACCCCGGGGGGCAGAAGGACCCAGAGACGGAAGGAAAGGCGCAGGAGGTGGAGCAAGGCTAGGGTATTGTGTGCTAGAGGCGGAGACTCAGACGGGTCTTCGCCGGTCTGACATAGAAGACGTAGGGCTGCACATTGCAGTTTGGAAATGGAACCTGTAACCCAATAAAGACTCTTTTAACGTGAACGCTGGCTAACGTGGTCCTATGTGAGCTGGGACTGGGTAGCAGCCCTGACAAAAGCTATAAATTCCTTGGGAGAATACTACCCAATCCTCGTGGCTAATGGAATAAAGAGCACTAGAATCCAAAAGGGGATTGGGTACAATTTGACTTTGCCATATAAAGAGAGAGCTAAGAGAGAGCGTGCTTGGAATATTGCCAGCAGAGTGGAGGTGCACGGTGGGACGGAGCAGGCTGAAATGTCATGTCTGAATGAGAGAGATCTGCAGAACAAAACTTGCCCCAGAAGGACTGTTGTTTAAGCATGGATTATAGAGGTTAATTACAGTACTATGACGACCAGAACCAAAGAAAAAAACCTGAACCAGCCAGCCTCACAGAGGGCAACATCTGTAACAGCAGAATTGACAAGGCAGCAATGGATTTAAATGAAACATGGATAGCAATCAAGTTGGCACTGGAGGCAAATTCCAATGCAATATCCCAACTTTCTTGTAACATCTAGGATTTAACTAAAATAACTGCTTCAGTGGAAGAGACTGTTAATAAGCTTTCTTATGGGAATCGTGAAACCAAGAAGCAAGCAGAGACAATGCAGGGGAAGGGACAGAAATAAGGCAACAAGGAGAGCTGCTGTCAGATCAAGTGGAAGTTTTGGAAATGCGACAAAAGGAGTCCTTTTTGATATTCCATGGGATCCTGGAACTAGGTGATTAAATCCAAGAGAAACTGGTGAAGCAGTTGGTGGAATTCCTTGAGATGGAAGCAGAGGAGATAATCTAAGTTTTCTGTATAAAGTCAGCCTTTGCAAGCACAAAGAAACTACCAGGAGTTTGTTTGGTTCAGTTCTGCTCAAGAAAAATCAAGGATAGAATTCTTCAAACCCACTTCCAATAGATGGACAAAGGATTATATAGTGGAACCTCAGGTTACAGATGCTTCAGGTTACAGACTCTGCTAACCCAGAAATAGTACCTCGGGTTAAGAACTTGCCTTTGGGATGAGAACAGAAATCACGCAGCAGCAGCAGTGGGAGGCCCCATTAGCTAAAGTGGTGCTTCAGGTTAAGAACAGTTTCAGGTTAAGAACGGACCTCTGGAACAAATTAAGTTCTTAACCCGAGGTACCACTGTAAAGATGTATCATGAAATGAAGAAGATGTAAGAATTGGTAATTTTCAAAAACCTGAAGCTTTTCTTTTAGGGATATTGGGGACAAATGTCCTGAAGAATATAATTAAACTATTTTTGTACGCAGCAACACTTTATATGCACTGAACTGGAAAGAAGAAACAAAGAGGAATGGCTTGTAAAAACATTGGAGTATGCAAAATTGGCAAAGTTGAGAGCAAGAGTGAGAGACCAAACTTTTTACTGAAGAGTAGAAACCCTTTTTGGAATATCTGAGAAAGAATTTTAGTCAAATGAAATCATGGGCAGGATTGGAATTATGAGCAGCGGACTGGAAATGATAATAAATGTAATGGATGAAATATGTATTAGATATAGTTTGATATATATCAGCAGCAGGAAAAAATGGGAATGAAAGCACCACGGAAATGAGGGAAGATGTCACCTCACTGTTGTTTTTTGGTAAAAGAAGCATATATTGAATTTGAAGTTAATTTGTTAAAGTTTTCTAAACTGAATAAAAATTATTATGCAAAGAGGAAAAAATGGAGTTGCCAATTATTGAATAACGCTAATGAAAACCTGCGAGAAAGGAAGAACTGAAGTTAGATTTCTTACTGCAGAATTCACTGCCTTTGTTGACTGACACACCGTATTTTTCGCTCCTGACCATAACACACACATAGTTTTTAGAGGAGGAAAACAAGAAAAAAAATTAATCTGAATCAAATGTTGTACTAAACTATTTAATAAACAACCGGTATATCAGAATCATATTACAACCATGTAAAGTGAACAGCAGTCAACAGTGGCATTAAGAACCATCATCACTGTCATTAACAAATGAAGAGAGAATTTTAGGTTCGAGTACTCTTCTAGTCTTCTGTGACCCCCAAGAACTCATCAGTGCCAGAGTCAGAATTTATGAAGCTCAGTTGCTCACAATCACTGACATCACTTTCTTCAAAATAAAAAAAATCCTTCCAGTAGTACCTTAAAGACCAACTAAGTTAGTTCTTGGTATGAGCTTTCGTGTGCATGCACACTTCTTCAGATACACTGAAACAGAAGTTGCCAGATCCTTCTACACTTCTGTTCCAGTGTATCTGAAGAAGTGTGCATGCACACGAAAACTCATACCAAGAACTAACTTAGTTGGTCTTCAAGGTGCTACTGGAAGGAATTTTTTTACTTTGACTATGGCAGACCAACACGGCTACCTATCTATCACTTTCTTCGCTATCTTCATATAAAATACCATCTTCGCTTCCATCCAAAGCATTGCTAATGCCACATTTTTTGAATGACTGGACAACGATTTCCTCCTTCACCGAGTGCCATGATGTTTTCACCCATTCACAAACTTGAGTGATAGTGGGCCTCTTCATTCGTCCAGTAGGTTTCAGATCATGATTACCAGCAGCCATCCATTTGTTCCACTCTTCTGGCATAAAGACTTTAAATGGCTTGTTGATGGAAACGTCGAGAGGTTGCAACTGGCTGGTAAGACCTCCAGGAATTACAGCTAGATGAGTCCTCGCTTCTTTAAAGCACTTTTTTGTAGTTTCGCTAATATGTGCTCTAAACTGGTCCAGAACTAATAAGGCAGGTTTTTTCAAAAGCCCTCCAGGACGTTTGGACCACACTTTTTCAACCCATACTCTCATTCCATTTTCGTCCATCCATCCTTTCTCATGAACATGTACAACAATTCCTCGTGGAATCACTTCTTTTGGAAATGTTTCCCTTTTGAAAATTAACATGGGTGGCAATTTGGTGCCGTCTGCACAGCAAGACAACACAACCGTGTAATGGGTTTTCTCATGTCTGGAGGTTTTCACAGCAATAGTTTTGGCACCTTTCAGATCGACAGTCCTGTGGCACATCAAAGGTTAGCGGGACTTCATCCATATTCCCAATCTGGCCAATTTCAAACCCATTTCTCTTCCTAGCATCAATTACAAATTTATGAAAAGACAGAATCTTAGATTCATATTCTTCTGGCATTTTTTATGCAATTCTAGTTTTGGTGCGCAGAGCAAGGCCACATCGCTTCATAAATCTGTGGCACCATGATGGTGAGCCAGTAAAATCGTGAATGCCTTTCTCTAAAGCAATGCGTTTGGCTTCATATATTATCATTTTTGTAGAGACTGTAAAGCCATTATTCTGTTGATGTGTGATCCATTCTTTCATGGCAATGTCCATCTGTGGCCACTTTGCAGCATGTCCACGAAAAGTGTGCTTGCTTTTATCTGCTTTTTGCAGCTGATCCTCCTGTTTCCTCCAACCTCTTATCATTTTTTCTGTTGGAGGTGGTCCAAAACGTCTCTCTGCTGCTCTGTTTCCATGCTCCTTAGCATATTTTACTACCTTTAGTTTAAAAGGAATCTTATATGCTACTCTTCTCTGCTTTACCATCCTTATCAGAATGGGGGAGGTTTTCTGCAAGAAAATACAGTTTTCTGCAAGAAAATGATGAAGGAACTGTCAGTAATGTATGGTATCTCCAATACAGTGATGAAAGAAGGGGGGGAGCTCGCATTTGTCCCAGGCAAAGCAGCCAACTCCTATAGGCCTAGGTCCCTTCACCCCCCCCATTAAATATTTGAGGGAGTCATCCCCCACCCCCCATTGTGGTATGTGAGGTGGGGCTTACCTGGCTGCCCCCCAATATTTTTTGAAGTTGGAAGAGGGAGGGAGGGAAGGAAGGAAGAGAGAGAGGGGGGGAGCTCACATTTGTGCAGCTGCCTTGCCTCGAACCAGAGCAAAAAGAGGAGGAGGAGACTCAGGGACACGAGCCTTGTAAGCCGCTTTGTTTGAATTTACCGGTGAGGTGCTGGGGGAGGGACGGAAGGGGATGCCCTCTTTGTCCCTCCTTCCGGCTCATTGTAAAGAAAGCAGAGTAAGAGCCGCTTACATTACAGTCAGCCCATCAGACTATAAAGTCACCTCGCCAAAAAGCCATAGAGCAGGCAGACACGGAGGAAGAGAGGCCGCCTCCCTTCTCCCACCTTGGCTTTTACACGCTGCGCGCAGCTCTTGCCGGCTTCTGAGCCGGAGGAAAAGAGGCTGCCTCCTGCCTCCCACCTCCCACCTCGCCAAAAAGCCAGCAAGAGCAGCTCTTCCCGCCTGCATTCGCTCCATAACGCACACCCACATTTCCCTTTACCTTTTTTTGGGGGGGGGGGAACTGAGTGTTGTGGTGCGAAAAATACGGTACTTATGGGAAACTGAAATTCAAAAAGCCTGTTACTTTCTGCAATGAATTCTCTTTGGCTCAATCATGGAATCTGCTCCATCTCCAGCGTCAGAAGAATTTTTGCAAAACCAAGAACTGACAGAAGTAAAAAGAAAAACACAAAACCTGACAGAAGCTACTTTCACTTTCCTAAACATTCAGGAAGCCTACAATTTTAAAAGGCCTGGGCAGCTCAGACCAGCCTGATCCTTGTTTTTAAAGGCTTAGGTGGTAGAAGAATATGCACAGGCAAAACAGACAATAGCTTCCATTCAAGGTAAATTGTGTGGGTGCGAGAATCCCAGATGCTGTAGGTGGCGCTGTTCAGCTCCATCAAAATCTGGGAGCTTCATCACACAAGATATATGCATGGAATTTTGAAACAGATGTTGGAATAATATGAGCTATACCAAGAGAATCTATGGTCCCACGATTCTCCTCCATGACTTCCTTATGCAGAGCTCTCTGGGCAGGATCCAGCAACGCCCACTCGTCCTCTTTGAAACAAATAGAGACATCTTCAAAGCACACTGGACCCTGAAAGCAAAAGGGAAAGTTCCTCCTCTTAGACTGCATAAAGATTATCTAGTACAGATTGCTCTGTTGTTTCCTGCCTATTAATTGCTCTGTTGATTTCATGGGAATATTTTGCTGCAGATTTTAAGTAGAGATGCTCCTTTTAATGTCTTAATGGAATTGTTTTATTGTGTATTTCACTGTGATGGGGGGGCCCTCCTGATGCCAACTTCAAGGGGCGCATGGGGGCCACAGGGAGGACAAAGCCCCTTTATGCAGTGGATGGGGCTCATTAGGTGACTCCTGGTGCAGTTTTTTATTGTTTCTTGATTCCATAGAATCAAATTTGAGCATTTCACAATAAATTGACAAATAAAATAGCAGCTACTGATAAATACTAGTGACATTCAGAAGGCGAGTTAAGGTTCATTATACTCAGCAGATAAACGTTCTCTTTCTTAAGGGCAGCTACAACAGAAGCAAAGAAGAGGACAGATTTGTTTGGCCCCCAGGGACCCCCTGGCTGCCCCACCCCTCAGCCCCTTTCCCCCCAAGGCTCCTTCCCCCTACCTGATCTGGTTCCACAGCCGCTGCTTCCCCTCCATCACCCAGAAAAGATGGAAGAGGAGGTCTTGCCAGTTCTGCCAGTATAATTCCGTCACCTGTGAGAGACAAAGGTAAGTGGGAACCAGGAGAGCATGCTTCTCTTGGAGAAAAAGCCTCACCTGCTGAGTGCATTTCAGTGTTTGTACCCATTTCATGGTTTAGTTGTGCAAAATTACACCTCCCCTCCTCTGGACTCCTGGACCTAAGTGTCTTCCCCCAAAATGATGAAAAGAACCCATGGAATCACTTCAAAACCCACAGAATGTGACCCAACAGAGAAGAAACTCCTTCCTCCTTACCTAGTGAATTCTCTCTGGTGTCCAACGGAGTCCTCTCTCCCTCAGAGGAATCAGGACCCACTTCCGCAAACAGATCATTTTCCTGAAAGAGAAACAAGGATTCCAAACAAATAATGAAAACTATTAGAAAAGGAATGGCAGGGGCAAAATCTTTAGGGATGTCCAATATAGCGCCTTTGATACTTTCCAAAAAGGATGGGATTTAGGGTCCTGCTCCCTCCTTGGAGCCCCTTGGGAGCATCCAGAGGAAAGTCTCTCTCACCTGCTTCTTCTCCACCTGCTTCCTCTCCTCCGCCTGACTCAGGAGGAAACCTTCAGCCAGGGCCACCGCCTGGGAACTGGTCTCCGCTCCGCATTCCCTCACCCAGCTCTCCATCTCCGCTGGAAGGACAGCCAGGAACTGCTCCAAGATCACCAGGTCCAGCATCTCAGCTTTCGTGTGCCTTTCTGGCTTCAGCCATTGATGGTCAAAGCGGTAGAGTCGGCTGCAAACCTTTCGTGGTCCTTCAGCCTCCTGGTGACAGGACTGCCTCAACTGCTGGCTCTGCACCTCTGAGCGGAGGGTGTCCTCCTCTCCCAGGATCTTCCGCCCAGAGCTTTCCCAGAATCCCCCACTGCTCCCAGTTTCCATAGCATGGCCTCTTCCTGCTCCAGGGCCATCTGAGTCTCCCTCATCCATCTTTAGGAGGGAATCCCCTTTTTCTTTGACCAAGCTCTGTCTGTCTGATTTAGAGGTGTTGGCAAATACTGCAAAGGAAATATATTGTTCTGTTATGAAACTGGCACACGGTCAGCAGAAGAAGGAGGTCCCCTGAGCAAGTGTGGATGAGTCTTGCTAGGAACCAGGGCTGGACTGCACCACAGGCCAGACTCTGAGCTTTCTCTAAGAAAAAAAGGAAGAATGAAGAAGAAGAAGAAACCCTCTTGCCCTCCTAGGGGGAAAGTGACCAGGCCAAAAGTGGAGGCAATGGAAGCGGTTTCTGTGAGATGAATCAGCCTGGTGGCTCCTGCCTCTCAGTGTTTTCAGCCCAGGGATAGAAGCAGAAGAGTGATGGAGAAGTGAATCATTTGTTCCAAGTGTGGAATATTTGATGAATTATTGTATTGTAATATTTTGCTGGAAGCCGCCCAGAGTGGCTGGGGATACGCAGCCAGATGGGTGGGGTATAAATAATATAGGGGCACTCGTCTCTCTTGAGGGTCCTCATCCTGGGCTCCTCAAGAGTTGCTCTCCTTCCCAACCCCACGTCAGGGAACATTTCCTTTCTGCTTCTGTCTCGTTTTCTACCCCTTTGCATCTCCAAGGTCCCTTTTTCTTCTTCTGGCCAAGTGGGTGAGGCCAAAGTTCCTGTGGGCGGGAAAGTGCTAAAAAGCCAGGAAAAGAACAACTCCGTTTCTTTCTGTCACTGCACCTTGTTTTAAATGGTTTTAATGGTGTCCTCCTCCCTGGGAACTGAAGGGAAAGCGTGGGTTATAAATTAGTAGTAGTAGTAGTAGTAGTAGTAGTAGTGTTACACAGCTTAACCCCTGCGGAGTGGGATTGCCAAGAGAGAGGGGAAGAGACGGAAAGGGGAGCCCCGTTTCCCGCAGAGAAGGAAGCTGCGCTGCGTCCAAAGGATTTCCCTCATAACTGAGGAAAGGAAGGAGAGGGAGGAAAGAGGAGCCGAGGGAAGCCTTTCCCCTCCTCTTCGAGGAAGCTGGAAAGAGAAGAGAAGCTGTGCATTTACTTCTTTGTTTCAACGCCTGAAAGCTCTTTAGGTTTAGTGTCCTGAAGAAGTCCACTGTTTCTTCCTGAAGGGACACAACTCCGGACCCTTCTTGGTTTTGTAAATCAAGCCTTTCTTGTCCGTTCAACGTCTCCCTGAGTCTCCAAGCATCTAAGGTTTCCCTCACACAAAACCCAAGAGAGAACCTGTGGTGGTTAAATATATCTATATCTCTAGGAGTCAGAGAGAGTTGGAGGGTTTGCCTCAAATGGTGGAAGAGTCGTGACAGGAGGTATAACTCAGGAGGAGGAGGAGGAATTACTGCAGAAAGAGAGTCCTGTGAGGAGAAGGCCCCACCGTGAGCCAGGACTCCTGAAGGGAAGCAGAAACAGAGGAAGAAGCCTCTGAGGGGATTTCAGTCAGGAGACAAAATGGAGGAAAGCCAAACCTGACAGAGAAGCTCGGGCTTGGAAGGAAAGAGATTCAGTTGGCGGGGAAAAGGGGGAGAAGGGAAAAGAGAAGAGAAAACGTCCAAGATTGTGAGGCAAAACTCAGGCGGAAGAGGCCCCCAAAGAAACGTCCCTCCGCCTGGAGATGAAGGCAGAGAAGGGAGAAATGGATTCCCTCAGGGGGGGAAAGGGGAAATTCCCAGAGACCAGGCGGGAAAATGGAGGCAAGAAGAAGAAGAAGAAGAAGAAGAAGAAGAAGAAGAAGAAGAAGAAGGCGCCTTGGTTGCCCCAAAGGGGAGAAAGCGGAAATCGCTTCAGAGACGCTGGTCAAGCGGAGCAGAGCCGGCCGGGAGGACTATAAATGCAATTAATAATAATAATAATAATAATAATAATAATGGCAGCCCAGGAGGAGGAGCTGAGGGGATTGAGGGATCTGAGGGCCAAGATGGTGCAAAGAGAGGCCAGAATCTGGCAGGGAAATGGCGGTGGCCTGGAGGCCAAGGCGAAGGAGGCAGGAACTATTATTATTATTTTATTATTCATTTAATTGAATTTCATTTCATGAAATGCCAGGAACTATTCCCTCTTGTGTCACCCGGAACCCACATTCACAGACGTGAATAGAGACGCCTTAAATCTGATTATTCTTGCATTTGGAAGCTGCCGAGAGGAGCTCAGAAACTCTGGTGCCGTTTCTTAAAAATGTCGGCGGAGTAATTAAGAGAGATTTCCCTTCTGCCAAGGATGCGAAGCCTGGAGTCCCAATCTCTCCCTTGTCTGATTCATGGGGGGGGGGGGCCAGAACCTCAGTTGGCTATGCATTTATATTGTTAAGGGGAAAATCCGAGGGCTCCCTTGGACAAAACAAAGACACCAACCAGGATAACATGGAGCAAAACAGCAGCCTGTAGGCTGAGGTTGAATCCTGACAAGACAGAAGTACAGTGGTGCCCCACAAGCCGAATGCCTCGCAAGACGGAAAACCCGCAAGACGAAAGGGTTTTCTGTTTTGGAGGCGCTTCGCAAGACGAATTTCCCTATGGGCTTGCTTCGCAAGACGAAAGCCCATAGGGAAATCTCCGGGGACCTCTTTTAAATGCTGGTGGTGGGGAGCAAAGCCTTTCCCCCCCTCCGGCCTTCAGAAGAGGTCCAGGAAGGCCGGCGGGGGCCGAAAGGCTTTGCTCCCCACCGCCAGCATTTTAAAAGCAGTCCGGGATAGCAGGAAAGCGCTTCCCGCTATTGCGGACGGCTTTTGAAGGCAGGCGAGGGGGGGGAGCAAAGACTTTCGCCCCCCGCCAGCCTTCAGAAGAGGTCCAGGACCTCTTCTGAAGGCGGGCGGGGGGCGAAAGTCTTTGTCCCCCCTGCCTGCCTTCCCAGGGGCTTTTACATCGCCCCGGACAGCGGAAAAGTCCTCCACTGTCCCGGGGTTTTTAAAAATGCTGGGGGTGGGAAGAAAAGCCCTTGTCCCCCCCCCCCAGCCTTCAGAAGTCTGAAGGCGGTTTCCCTAGGAACACATTAATTGATTTTCAATGCATTCCTATGGGAAACCGTGCTTCGCACGACGAAAAACTCGCAAGAAGAAAAAACTTGCGGAACGAATTAATTTCGTCTTGCGAGGCACCACTGTACTGTTTTTGGGGGACAGGAGGCGGGCAGGTGTGGAGGACTCCCTGGTTCTGAATGGGGCTACTGTGCCCCTGAAGGACCAGGTGCGCAGCCTGGGAGTCATTCTGGACTCACCGCTGTCCATGGAGGCACAGGTCAAATCTGTGTCCAGGACAGCTGTCTCCCAGCTCCATCTGGTATGCAGGATGAGACCCTCCCTGCCCACAGACTGTCTCACCAGAGTGGTGCATGCTCTGGTTATCTCCCGCTTGGACTACTGCAATGCGCTCTACGTGGGGCTACCTTTGAAGGTGACCCGGAAACTACAACTAATCCAGAATGCGGCAGCCAGACTGGTGACTGGGAGCGGCTGCCGAGACCACATAACACTGGTCTTGAAAGACCTGCACTGGCTCCCAGTACATTTCCAAGCACAGTTCGAAGTGTTGGTGCTGACCTTTAAAGCCCCAAATGGCCTCGGTCCAGTAGACCTGAAGGAGCGTCTCCACCCCCATCCTTCAGCCTGGATGCTGAGGTCCAGCTCCGAGGGCCTTCTGGCGGTTCCCTCCCTGTGAGAAGCCAAGTTACAGGGAACCAGGCAGAGGGCCTTCTCGGTAGTGGCGCCCTCCCTGTGGAACGCCCTCCCACCAGATGTCAAAGAGAACAACAACTACCAGGCTTTTAGAAGACATCTGAAGGCAGCCCTGTTTAGGGAAGCTTTTAATGTTTGATGAATTATAGTATTTTAATATTCTTTTGGAAACCGCCCAGAGTGGCTGGGGAAGCCCAGCCAGATGCGCGGGGTATAAATAATAAATTATTATTATTATTATTATTATTATTATTATTATTATTATTATACTGTTGCAACAGGGTGTTCCCCTCACTTGCAGGAGAGAGGAGGGACCCCAAAAAATGGTGTGCAAGGCCTTATAAAGACTTTTGAAATTCCCCTTCTCTAGGTCAAGCCCACCCCCAGAAGCATCATCCATCCATCACAGAAAGGAGGGGTTGAGGGAGGAGTTGTGGTGGTAACCTGAGTGTCCTGTCACCTGGCTGGTTCCCCCTTTCCATGAGTCACTTCCAGGAGACAAAGGGGAGTTGGCAGTTTTCTTCCCCCCTCCCCCAGGGAAGATCTGATCATTGTCCTTTGTTCCATTACGGGCTGAATCCACTCCCATATGCAAGTTCTTTGTGATCCTGATGGTCTTCTGTCTGGGACCATCAGGGTTGGCATAGCAACTGGGCAGGGCTCCTGTGGATGTGCTGGGATGCTGAAGGGATTATGGCTGGCCTGTATCAAACCTTCCCCATTTTGTAGTCCTTCCTTCATGGAGTCAAATAAAAGTGGAACAGTGCAAATCCGATGTAGGGTTGATTTTCTATGAATTTATAACAGAAGCGCAGCATATGTAGTCAAAATAAAAGAATTCCTTCCAGTAGCACCTTAAAGACCAACTAAGTTAGTTCTTGGTATGAGCTTTCGTGTGTATCTTCAGATACACAGAAGTGTGCATGTACACGAAAGCTCATACCAAGAACTAACTTAGTTGGTCTTTAAGGTGCTACTGGAAGGAATCTTTTTATTTTGAGTATGGCAGACCAACACGGCTACCTATCTGTAGCATATGTAGTGTGTGTGAAGTTTGTACAAACTGAATGATTGGGGGGGGGGGGGTTTCCTGCAACAGCAGGAATTATTATTATTATATTATTATTATTAAATTAATTTTTAAAAATGTTGGCAGAGTAATTAAAACAGGTTTCCCTTCACAGGAGAGCTCCAAGTGAGGAGCTCAGCATCGGAGCAGGAGAGGAGCCCTGCAGGATCAGGCCAGTGGGGCCCCTTCTGGAGTCTCTCCCCCCCCCCCGTTCCCACTGGGGCCTGAATGGGAAGCCCCCCAGCCGGACTGGGGCGCAAGAGCCCCTCTCTTCCCCCCCCCCCTGCGCTCCCTTCCAGCAACTGGGACTCAGCAGCATCTCTGGGGAGACAAGAGCTCAGCCCTCGAGGATGAAGCCCCCAGGAGCCTCTCCTCCTCCTCCTCCTCCTCCCTGCCCTGGTCCCAGCCTGGCCTCCTGGGGCGGGGAGTTCCGCAGGCTTGACTCTGCCCCGCACCAAGAAGCGCCTTCTCTTCTCTGCCCCCTCCCCTCTTCCAACACTCAGGCTTCCCCTTTTATTTCTTCGGGATGCTTTATGTCCTAATATTTCCGTCCCCCCACAACCTCTGCTAATAAATGGGACTGATTCCTCATTTTGAGGGGGGTTTATTTTCAGGCCCTTTTCTTCCTTCCCCAAAGACCTCGCCCTCCCCAAACAGCCAAGCGGTGCATCCTGTGCCCTCGCCCCCCTGGCTTTGCAGATGGGGGGCAGGAGCCTCTGCCCCTTGACTTGGGGGTCCCCCCTGCACCCTCTTCTCCCCAATGCAGAGACTCACCGGCTCCCCGGAGGCGCCCTGGATGCAGCACGTGCAGAAGAGAGAGACAAAGGCCCCGCCTCCTTTTGAGGCAGGGCGGAGAGGGAGGGGCTGGGGCTCGGGAGTTTTGTTTCTCCCCCCAACCCCCCCCAACGCCTTTATTTTCTCCCCTCTCTAGGAATCCCGCTCAATCCCCTTTAACCCTTGGCAAGCCAGCTCCCCCTCTCTCCCTCTCCCTCTGGTGTCCAGTGCCGGGGAGTTCCACAGGTGAACTCTGCCTTGCGTTTAATTTTACCTGTCCTGAATCTTCTAACATCCCGACTCCTTGGATGTCTTTGAGTTCCACTGTCAGGAGATGCAACTGTCCCTCCACTTTCTCTAGGCCAGGCTTGGCTTTTGAAAATTAGCGGGGGGGGGGGCTCAGTAATTAGCTAATTGGGAACCCCTGCTCTAAAGTCTAAAGAGCCCCAAAGGCTGGAACCTTTCTTCATAGCCAAGTCTGCCTTGATCATTTTGGCAGCCCTTTTGTGAACCTTTTCCAACTCCCCAAACATCCTTCATGAGGAGAGGCGACTGCGCCCCCCCCTGAGGTTACGTACGCCATGGATTTGTGACCAGGGGGGCTGCAGGGCTCTGTCCGGGGCCTGTTTTGCTCCATCTGTGGATAAACGACTTGGATGGAGTTGAGGGGATGCTCATCCAGTTTGCAGATGACACCAAACTGGGAGGGGCAGCTAATGGCACAGAATTACCATTACAGATTGGAGAACTGGGGGCAAGTTAACAAAATTAATCTCAATAGGGACTTTTTTTTTGGTGGGGGAAATGTGTGTAGAATTGCCTAAAGAATGTGTAAGTACAAATAAAAATGACTGCCAAGTATTCAGTTATCTATATTATTAGGTATGAGCTAGACATTCAATTTTGTATTACAATCACACACACTGACAAGCCCCTCTAGGTCACTGGAGGGGATTCCACTGCTGTCATGGGTGTGTGTGCCATGCATTGGGTAGAGGTCAAGCTTGGTCCGAAACGGATCTGGCTGGTTTGTGCCCTTCACACTGACAAACGACCCAATTGCAGCATTCAGTGGGAGGTTGTCTGGCAGGCGGCGAGAGACGGCTGGCTGCAGAACCCGAAACTGCTCCTTCATTCAGCAAGCTCAACTGCGGAGCCTCTTACTTCGCAGCACGACAATACCAAAAAGGCTCTGCCTTCTGATCAAGTGTGCAGGTGTTGGATCACACAGGAAAACCCGACTCCCAAAGGTCATCTAGTCCAACTGCCTGCAATGCAGGAATCTCAACGGAAGCATCCATGACAGACAGCCATCCTGCTCTGCTTAAAAACCTCCACGGAGGGAGAGTCCATCACCTTCCAAGGGAGTCTCTTCCTGTCAAGAAAGTTCTTCCTGAGGTTCAGTCGGAATCTCCTTTCTTGTTCGTTCAGATGCTGCCCTCCGGAGAAGCCTAAATCTTCCACCTTGACCCCCCCAGGGGTCCGATTCGCCCTGCTGCCTTTGCCTCCGTTGCACCACAAACCAAAGTGAACATGCAGTATAAAGAAATTTTATTGAATGTCTTTTGTATTAAAAAAAACAAACAAACCCAAAACCTTCCTCCCCTCAAAACACAAACACATAAAAAATAGAATATGGAGGCTCCTAAGTCCAGAAGGCAGTGATGCGCCAGCAGGGAACGTCTGTTTCAGGGATCACAGCGCCCCTCTTCTCAGCCCCTACTTCGCCCACCACCGTTGACCACGGCGGTTCCAGCGCCCCCTCAGGAACTGGGTTCGGACGGCACCTTCTCCTCATCTGGGGGACAGTCCACAAAGTCCGCCAACATGGCTTCCGTTTCATCCACTTCTGTGCCCTGCAGGGGAAAAGAATTCGGGGGGGCGGGGGTCACTTCATTGCAGTTGGCATGAAAACTCACCCCACCACCCACCGGAAGTATCCCCCCCAAAAGCGCCAATATATTAGGGTGCTCGGCCGAACAAAGTTTTGAAGACTGGCGGAAAAGACAGCATTTCGGCACTCAATCTAAAAAAAGACGTACACACACACAGCAAACCCAGAACGCAGGCCTTAGGGAATCACAGAATTGTAGCCTTCCCAAGGGTCATCTAGTCCAACCCCCCAAAATGCAGGAATCACAGCTGAAGCATCGCTGACAGACGGCCGTCCAACCTATCAAAAAACCTTCCATGGGAGTCACTCTGCCGCTGATGGAAAGCCTAAACGTTGAGTAGAGTATCTCCTTTCTTGGAATTTGAAACCATGGGTTCGGATGCTGCCCTCCAGAGCAGGAGATAACAAGCCTGCTCCTTGCCACAACCCTTCAGATATTGGAAGTCGGCTCTCACGTCTCCTCTTTTCCAGGTTAAACATCCCCATCTCCCCCCAGCTTGGTTTCCAGACCCTTCCAAACCCTGCTCACCCTCTTCTGCGCACCTTCCAGCTTCTCACCAATATCCTTCTGGGAGTGGGGTGCCCAAAACTGGACCCCGGTGGGGTCTGACCATTGTTCCCAGCTACCACTGCAAGACCCCTCGCTGCTCCCTCCAAAGCTGGAGAGACTGCAGAACACCCAACACCTCCCCCCCCCCCGCAATAAACCATCCCAGCTCCAGACTCAGGAACCTGCCCTAGACACGCCCTCCCTCCAGACTCTCCGCCACCCCAGAGAGGACTTTTTCTGCCATCCAAAGTGTAGTCAGGATTATTTGGATTGTTCTTAATGACAATTTGTGCTCTTAAAAAACAAGACGCCGCCAAAATATTCCACGGCCCGGCGGCCTGGTTGCATCCTCCTCCTGCTTAAGGCTTCTCTGCGTGGGCTTCCCCAACCAGAAGGGTTTTAGCGGTTGCTGATGAAGAGTACAGCAAAGGCGACTGCCTGATCTCAAGAGGCGGGGAGTTCCAAAGGGCAGGGACTGCCAGAGTTCTTACAAAAGCGGAACGGATGTCGTGCGGCGCTTGCAGCAGGGCCAGATCCGCTGGCTGAACCGGCCAAGTGGGAGAACGTGGGGCAAAGCGATCTCACAGGTAAACTGCTTTCAGACAACAGCCCGCATTACGAAGTGCATGTGAGTTTCTGGTCTGTTTTCGGGTTTTTGCTGTGTTAACTGTTCAGAAGCCTAAATGTTGTTGCTGCAAACTTTTCTGATTGACAATTTATCATCATCATCATCATCATCCTTCTGCAAACCACTTTGAGGTTTACTTATTTGCTTCATAAAATCTTTATGTGGTTTCACTGAGAAAACCTTTCCGGCTTCGAGGCTTTTCCCTCTACCATCGATCAGCGAAGAGATTTTGTGAAGCAAAACAAACGAATAAATAGAAAGCAGCACTGTGTAGAAGTCAATCAAACAGCTTAATTTGGAAGGAGAAGAGCCAACTCTAAACTGATATAATTTCACTCCCTCTTTTGCCCTTTCTTGGAGGGGGGGGGGGAGAGAAGTCAGACCTGGGACAGAGGACAGAACCAGAGAACTGTGAGTATCTGGAAGGGGATCCCAAGGGATCCCTGTTCTTATTTTGTTATGCATTTTGCATTTATTAGATTGTAATTTTACACCGCAAAAGCCCTGAGTTCTATGGGTCTACAAATTTACCAAACAAAAGAAAACCCTCCACTTGTAATGCCTTCATACTTGGAATGATCGAGTCATAGAAGTGGGGGGGGGGCACCAAGTCCCACCCCCTGCAGTGCAGGAATCTTTGGCCTGACGTGGGGCTCGAACCCAGACCCTTCCTGCTCTACCGACTGAGCTGTCCCAGGTTCCTTTCCGCCTGGAACTTCAACGCCACACCCTGAGCTCCACTATCGCCCCAGAGTGGAAGATGCACCGTGCAGAGTTCAGACAAGGAGGGAATATTCTGCCCCACACGTGCAGGGGGGAAGCAGCCATGCCCCTCTCCCTGCCCTGCCCCTCATGCCCACCTCCTCGCCAGGCAGCGGCTCCTGCTTCTCCGCCTCTCCCCGCAGCGCTGCAGCCTCAGGGGCCGCCCCTCCCGGCTCTCTCCGGCCCCCTTCGTGCACCACCACGTCCTCCTCCTCTTCGTCCTCCTGCCCCTGCGGAGTCGTGGTCCGTGGGGCAGCTGTGGGGCCCTCCTGCTCCTCCTGGGGGGGCTGCTTCTCGCCCGGCTCCTCCTCCAGCTTCACGGAGGGCAGGGCGGCCGTGCTGGGGAGGGGGGCCTGCCCTTCGGCCGTCCGCAGAGGAGACGCCTGGCCTTCCGCCTTCCCCAGGTCCGGCTCCAGCCGGCCTCCTTCCTCTTCCTCCTCAGCCATTTCCTCTGGGGGGTGGAAGGCTTCCTCGTCCACCTCCATCAGGAGTCCGGCGGCCGCCTCTTCATCTTCGTTGTCTTCCTCTTCCTCCTCCTCCAACTTGGGGGGCTCGTCCTTGATGGGCAAGAGCTCCGGCGGCTCCTCCTCACTCCGGTGGGGCGGCAGTGAGGGCAGCACCCTCCGCTCCTCCTCCTCCCCTTCTTCGTCCTCCTCCTCCTCTTCTGTCAGGCCTTCCTCCTCGTCCTCTTCCTCCTCCGTCAGGCCTTCCTCCTCGTCAAACTCCTCGTCCTCTTCCTCCTCCAGATCCTCCCCAAACTCCTCGTCCTCCTCATCGTACTCTTCCTCCTGGCCAGCAAAAGAAAAGGGTGGGTGGGAGAGAATCAGGACTGCAGCGTGGGAGAGGGCCACCCAAAGGCCACCCAGCCTGACCCCGCTGTGCAGGAACCACAGCCTGATAGGCACCCAGCCAAGGGGAGCAACCCAATGCCAGCAAAGGGCAGCCTGCTACCTTGTGAGGGTCATGCAGCCCCACCCCTTGCCACCCAGGGCGAAAAGAAACATGGCTGCCAAGGGGCCCCTTGCGGCCGCTCGCCCCTAATCCCGCAACCCCTGATTGGGGCCCAGAGCAAGCCCCGTCTTCCCCTGCCAGGTGTGGGGCTGACACCTGAGGCTTGGGGGTGATGTCAACATTAGAGACCAAAGGTGTCTGTTTTTGATTTTGAAAACAATATTTCAATATGAACGCCATTTAACCTCAAGATGAAATCCATAAGGGAATGACTTCTGTGAGGCTTCTGTGTGCCGACATTTTACAGCCCTTGTGCTCTCTAGGCCATAAAGTAAAATTGCTATCTAACCCCCAAAGTGGCAGAAACAGCCAGTGGTGATGTTTCCCTAAGTCTGTTTCAAGCTGGCAATCGAGCACCTTCTTGAAGCTTCCCAGGGAGAGTTTCCCAGGGACGAGGGACGTGAGAGTGGGGCTGGACAAGGCCTGCTAAGGGCGACAACTGAGACCCAAACGGCCTGAGCACTTGGGGGAAGCAGAGACCGGTATGGAGCCATGCGTGTTATACATCCCATGACCTGTAACCCTTCTCAATGTACGCAGAAAAATGTCTGATGTTTTATAGCTCTTTGCATGCGATCTGTTTGCAGCTACTATTTAAGCCATGTTAAGTTGAGCTCTGTCCTACTGCAAGAGTAGATAATAATACTGGGTCCCTAACGGGGCTGCTGGACTTATTTCCTTGGTTCCATGTTTTACGTAAAGGTGTTCCCTTCACCTGGGTAATGTCCTGGTGGTGGTGAAGTTCTTACCCCAGGGGGGAAAGCAGAGATGAATTTGACCCACAGGGTCACAGCACCTCCCGCCCCACAAGCCCTGCCTCTTCGCTGCCTGGCAATCACAATAAAAAATAAGAATTAACAGGCTGCCCGTCTGACCGGCCCCTTCCTCCCCAGCGCACCTCTTCCTCGTCCTCTTCAAAGTATTCCTCGTCCTCCGGGTAGTCGTCTTCATCGTCCTCTTCCTCCTCGCTGCTGTTGATGTTGATGACGGTGGGGTCTTCCTCCACCAAAGCGGGGAACGGGGGGTCCATGGCTGCGGGGGAAGGGGAGGCGGGCAGCGCCAGGACAGCGGTGGGGGCAGGGGGCAGAGGGACACCCAGGGAGAGGGGCGGGGCCGGCGGCTCCGGAGGGGTCTCCTCAGAGGCTGGCGGGGGGGAAGGGGGGGCTGGCGGAGGAGCGGGCGGGGTGGGGACCTGGGCTACGGCGGCTGCCACTACCATGGCGCTCCCCGGGCCCTTGCCCAGCTGCCCCTTGGGCACAATGACCACGGAGTCGTCCGAGTCGCTCTCCAGGGAGATCTCCACGTCCTCCTCCTCCTCCTTGTCGTAATGGACGAAGACCGAGCGGCGCAGCTTGGCACCCAGAGCCGCCTCGGCCGCCCCGGGGGACGTGGGCAGGGAGGGCTCCTCGGGGGCAAGGCGGGGGGGCAGCTGGGCGGGGGACGCCAGGCCTGGGGGGGGCAGCCCCAGGGGGTTGGCTGCCGAGGAGGCGGGGGGAGGGAGGAGGAGGCGGGGGGCCGAGAAGGGTGCCGGGGGTGCCGGGCGGAAGGGCGAGGCCAGGGCGGGGGAGAGCTCCGAGGGGCCCGGAGGGGGGGCCTGGGGGCCCCCCGGGGGGGTGGCCAGAGGGAGCTGCAGGGAGGGCACCCGGGGGTGCAGGAGGGCGTTGCAGACAGCCAGGGCCTCTGTGCAGAAGGAAGAGACCTGCGGACGGAGGAGGAAAATAAATGCCAAATTGTTTTTCATTATTTTCATTCTTACATTTTTCTTATTACTGTTATAATTTTTAATTTGAAAACTGCCTTTCATCCATTGATCTCAGGGCCGTTGACAACATAAAAATACAAGACAAAAGCACAAAACACAGATTACGTTATGTCCTTATTTATGCATGATATTGTTATTTATATTATGTAAGATAAGAGCAGGCTGAAAACTTAAGGGGGTGGGGGAGAAACAATAATTAAAAAATGATTAAACATCCACAGAATTAAAACTATACACCCACCCATTAAAACCATGCAAATAATTACAGCACAATTAGAGGTGCAGTCTCCTTTATGATGCACAAATATGGGGAAATGGAGGGAGAGGACAAATGGGAAATCTATCTCCCATCTGCATAAAAGGATGAGCTTTGGGTTGAGCCTAGATCAGAACCAGGACACATAGAGGAGAAAATGGGGTGTGTGTGTGAGATTCAGGTCAGGGAACAACCAGGAAATTCCGGGAGCTGGGGCGAAAGGAGAACTATTTCAAAACTGCCTACAAATGGTATTTGAGCATTGTATAGACTGAACTCAATATGCCAGTCAAGAGCAGACAAATGCTGGAGACCCAGATTAAATAAAGCAGAGGACGCACACGTCTTTCGGAATTGTTCCCAAAGAGAAATATTCCAGAAATCGGTGCAGGCCAATATATCTGACATGCCGGGATATCTTACACCCTCAGGACCTGTGATGTTTCCACCTTGCTATCCAAAATATGTTTGATGTATTACGGTATTTTAGTATTTTTTGGGAAGCCGTCCAGAGTGGCTGGGGAAGGCCAGCCAGATGGGCGGGGTATAAATAAATTATTATTATTATTATTATTATTATTATTGTAGAAAATGAACGAGAAATTATGTGCAACCTCACTGCTGCAGCTAACATATAAATGGTTCCAAGTGGGAGAAAAGGCCATGTCCTACCCTAGCTGAATTTTCTAATAATTATATTGCAGGTGAAACTCGAAAAATCAGAATACCGTGGAAAAGTTCCTTGATTTCTGTAATTCAACTTGAAAGGTGAAACTAATATATGAGATAGACTTGTGACATGCAAAGCGAGATATGTCAAGCCTTGATTTGTTATCATTGTGATGATCATGGCGTACAGCTGATGTAAACCCCAAATTAACAATTGCAGAAAACTAGAATATTCAAGGACTTCAGCAAAACAAGGATTGCAAATCGAGGAAGGTTGGACCTCTGAGAAGTAGAAGCACATCTTGATTTGCATGTCGTGAGTCGATCTCATATACAGTGGTACCTCGCAAGACGGAAAACTCGCTAGACGAAAGGGTTTTTGGTTTTTTGAGTTGCTTCGCAAGACAACTTTCCCTATGGGCTTGCTTCACAAGACGGAAACGTCTTGCAAGTTTGTTTCCTTTTTCTTAACACCGTTAATACAGTTGCGACTTGACTTCGAGGAGCAACTCATGTGGTAGCCTATTTTGAGGTTTTTAAAGACTTTGGCAATTTTTGAAGCTTTTCCAAAACTTTCCCGACACTGTGCTTCGCAAGATGAAAAAAATCACAAGACGACAAAACTCGCGGAACGAATTAATTCCGTCTTGCAAGGCACCACTGTATTAGTTACTTTCACCTTTTAAGTTGAATTACTGAAATAAAGGAACTTTTCTAATATACTCTAATTTTCTGAGTTTCACCTGTATTACGTATATGCTGCCCATTTGACTGCGTTGCCCCAGCCACTCCTGGGCGGCTTTCAACAAAATATTAACACATTAAAAACTCAAAACCATCTTATTTATGAAGAAAGTAAAGCAATTCTTTTAGGAAACATTGAACAGGGCCCAGCCGGGGGGTTGACTTCCTACCACCAGGACTGGCAAAGGAGAGGAGGATGGACGGCGAAGGAGGAACCTCCAGGCTGAGAGGCAGTCTACCTGCTGTGCAGAGCCTAGGCCCTCCGGGGGGGGGGATGCCCAATGTGGGGAGGGGTCTCTTCCCTTCCCTTCCTGCTCCCCGGCTTCCCTTTGGGCCAAACCCCAGGTGGGAGTTGGGGGAAAGAGAGAGAGAGAGACTCACCTGGAGGTTGGGGTCGGCGCGCCCCTGGCTGAACAAGCGGAGGGCGCAGTGGAAAGGGGGCGGCCAGGAGGGCGGGGGGGCCAGGACCAGCGCCAGCAGGAGGCGGTGCAGCTCCCTGCGGCAGGGGGCGCTGGCGTAGGGGGAGCCCGGGGGGGTCTCGGCCTGGCCCAGGCGGATGAGAAGAGGGACCACCAGCTCCTGCAGCCTCTGGGGGGAGGAAGAAGGTCAAGAGAAGTTGCTTTTGGGTGGGGGGGACACACGCAAGACGGTTTGGGGGATCCTCCTGACCCTCGTGGCGGAATGGGGGTTCCCTAGCCCCCACCATGAGGAAAAGGAGGCAGACTCCCTGCGCTGCTGGGACTATTGTTCTATCCTGTATCTTGAGTGTTTTATGTTGGAAGCTGCCCTCTCGCCTCTCCAACAAAGGGAGGGATATAAATTTAACAAATCAAAAAGCCGCTTCAGGTTGTTGTGACCCTGCCCCCCCCCACAACAAAGCGGCTGGTCAGCTTATTTATTTCATTTCATAAAATTTACACACACACCCCGACTGTAAACAAGTCAACCTCGAAGCAGCTTCACAACGAGAATAAAATAGCCATTGATTTAAGGAACTATTTGCAACATTCAACAGGGCTGAAATCAACACACAGATTCGAACGTGGTAATAAGGATCCCAGATCTCCTTTGAAATTCTCCTTCTCCTTCCCCTCGTCTTCCATCAAACTTCTCTGTCTCATTTTCCCGCACTGAAAGCTCCTTGGGGCAGAGACGCCACCGGCCAACCACCACAGCGCTGCAAGGGGAAGGGTCTCTCCGGAAACCAGGAGCTGGGCTCGGCCGCCAGGACTGGCACTCCACCCTACCCCCTTGCCTGGCAGCCCAGACCCCCAGGGCTGCCCCACAGCCCCCTCCCCCTCGGAGGAAGCCCACCCCGCCCCTTACCTTGTGGACCTGCTCCTTCATCAGGCTTCCGGTCAGGAGGACGGCACGGCTCAGGCCTGGGGGGGGGGGGGAAGAAGAGTTGAGTCTGGGGGGTGTTGAGTTTGGGGTGAGTGGGGCTGGAGGAAGCAGAGCCCCAGGCCCGGCCCCCTCTCCACCCCGCTGCTCAGCTACAGGTCTCCTTACCTCGCAAGGCGGCCAGGCAGGTGCTGCTGTTGGCCTGGGAGTCCTGCTTGGGGTGCAGGGACCCCAAAGGCCCCAGGTCAGACAACTTGGGCTTTTTGGGGGCGCTGGGCTTCAGGTCCGAGGCCGGCCGGCTGTCCCGCATCTGGACGGGGGCAGAGAGAGAAGGGGAGGGGGAAGTTTGGGGTGGTTTATTATGCTTTTATAGTTGCTGGAGGCCGCGGAGAGAGGCTGGGGCAGCCAGTCAGATGGGTGGGCTATGAATGACAAAACAGTAATTATTGTTGTTATTCTTTTAAAAAGGGGCCTTAAAAAGAGGCCTTAAACCGGAGGCCAGGAGGGAGGGGTGGGGGGGGCGAATTCATCAGAGCAGCTTCAATACTTCATTCGCATCAAATTTCAATTCAAGATTTTCCCCTAATACAACCAGATTGCAGCTACCTAAGATGCAAAACTAGGAAAAGAAGCAGAAGAAAATAAGAGATAAAGGGAGAGGAAAAGAGAAAGAGAGAGGAAAGAAAGAAAGAAAGAAAGAAAGAAAGAAAGAAAGAAAGAAAGAAAGATAGAAAGAAATATTAGCAAAAATTACAAAACAGGGAATAATTTCCCTCTGCACTAGATGAAAATATAATTATTTAAAAGCACCAGTCAAGTCAGTACAACAAACTATCAGCTCCACTCTCTGCTCAACAATATTTCCTGCAGTGTCTCGTGGTCCTTCATTTTCTTTTCCCTTTCCAATACTTCTTTCTTCGGGGGGGGGCTCACCTTGAGGGTGTCGGCCGGGGGGCTGATGTCGCTGATCAGGTGACCCAGCAGGGCCTCACTCTGGGTCCTGGGTCCCTGCAGGATCCCACAGGCTGCCCCAGCCGTCTGGACCCACAGATCCAGGACTTCGTAGAGCCGAGTCCGCACCGCACTGAGGAGGAAGGAAGAGGAGCTGGAGGAGGGGGCACCTTGCAGGCCCCACACCTCACCCGGGGCTGGTTTCATGTCAATGCAGAATTAGAAGGGGCCCCCAGAGGTCATCCAGCCCAACCCCCTGGAACGCGGGAATCGCAGCTAGAGAACCCCAGACAGGAGGGCACTTGACCTCTGCTTGAAAACCTCCAAGAAAGGAGGAGAGGCCCAGAGAGAGAGAGAGGCAGGCCTGACCCAGGCAACCCTGCAGGGGCGTCGCTAACGCTGGACTAAGCTGGTGATGTTGGGGGGAGGCAGCTTTCTGGAGAGACAGGGTGGCATTGCTGTGAGGAATGTCGGGGCCCAGATCCCCCAACTTGTCTGTGAAGCGCACTGGGAGACCTCAAGGGCTGTTGTGGGGAGAACCACGAACACGCCGCCTTGCTCCCTCCTTCTCTAGGTCCCCACCCAGGTGGGTGGTGGTACACATTGGCCCAGAGCAGCAAGGCCCCCCTTCCTCGGCTCCCCACGCACCTGTAGGGGCGCTCCTGCCCGGGGGGGAAGAGGTCTCGGCCGCTGCTCCAGGTGGTCAGGACTTGGGGGAAGAGGCGGCAGAAGGTGGCCCCAAAGCGCACCAGGCGGGGGCCGCACCTGCAAGGGGAAAGCGAGAGGAGGGGGGGCGTCAGAGAAGGGACGGCCGGTGGGGGTGCCCAACGCCCTCTGCCCTCCCCGGGACTTACGCCAAGATGAGCGCCGAAAGGAGGTCCAGGGCCTCCAGGTGGACGGAGGGCAGGAGGAGCATCCGCAGGGGGCCGTCGCCAAACCAGCTCTGGAAGGGAGGGGAGGGGGGTCAGGGGCGGAAGGGAGTCCTGCAAGCAGAGCAAAGCCCCCAAATCCCACCCCCCATTATAAAGCGGCCACGGTCACTGGATGAATCTGTCTACTAGGGTGCGTTACTATTTCTAGCATTATTGTATGCAGTAATAATAATAGCAATAGCCACAGGCACAGCAGTAAACAACAATTCTACTAAGCTTCATGATTCTTTAAGGCAGCGCTGGCCAAACTTGGCCCTCCAGCTGCTTTTGGCCTACATCTCCCATCATCCCTAGCTAACAGGACCAGTGGTCAGGGATGGTGGGAACTGTTGTCCCAAAACAGCTGGAGGGCCAAGCTTGGCCATCACTGCCGTAAGGGATAAGTTTTCAAGTGATATATATATATATATACACACACACCCATTGCAAAAAATAAAGCCATTACAAAAGAAACAATTCTCATAGTAATAATTTTGACGATGTAACATGTATATATGTAGGTTTTACGTTCACATATGCATCGTGACATTAACGTATTACAGCAACATAGAATTATAATTCTGCTATACTTTGTTATCCTTTAAATGTAAGCTTGTAAGTCATTTACATTTTTGGGGGGCATAAATAAATAAAGTGTGAATCCATGCACAACACGGCAATTTAAGTATCACACCCGTTTGCTACTGCACTGGCCACAGGAGGTCACATTAGAGGAATTAAAACTACACCGGGGGTTCCCCTTGCCCTGGAATTCCACCTTCCAAGAACAAACAAGCCCGACTTTTCATCCCGTCTTCACGATGCCCTCTCCTCCAGCACCTCTTTGCTCCGGGTTGCAAGGAAGAAGGTCCCTACTAAGCACTTCCTGCTGGAAGGAGCAGTTTGAGAGGGGAGGGGGGGCTCCCCCAGAAGAGGCGGGAGGCCCATTGTCTTGGATGCTTTAGCTGAGGTTCCTGCACTGAGGGGGGGCTGGGGTAGATGAGCTCTGGGGGGCCCTCCCAGCTGCAAAACTCTTTTGAACACAATTCCAAGTGTTGGTGCTGACCTTGAAAGCCCTAAACGGCCTCAGCCCAGTAGACCTGAAGGAGCGTCTCCACCCTGGACACTGCGGTCCCCCTCCTGAGGGCCTTCTGGCGGTTCCCTCCCTGTGAGAAGCGAGGTTACAGGGAACCAGGCAGAGGGCCTTCTCCCATCAGATGTCAAAGAGATAAACAACTATCTATCATTTAGAAGACATCTGAAGGCAGCCCTGTTTAGGGAAGCTTTTAATCTTTAATAGGTTATTGTATTTTAATATTCCGTTGGAGGCCGCCCAGAGTGGCTGGGGAGGCCCAGCCAGATGGGCGGGGTCTAAATAATAATTATCCTGATGATCCTGGGGCCAAAAGAAGCCCAGGAGCAGCCGAGAGGGGCTTTGCTGAGAAAGGCACTGCCAGTCTCTTGCAGGGACTGACTCTGGTCATCTTGGTACGATGGCGCCCTGAGTGAGGCCAACCCTGGGCGCCCCCAGATGAGGTCTTCTCCACAGCGAATCTTCTCCGCTGTGTGCCCCCTCAGCTCGGGGACCTGCCCCACCCTGGCCCCATGGCTACTCACGATGTTCTTCGTGGAGATGTTGAGGGCGCGGCAAACGAGGTCCAGGATGTCTTGAACTGGGACGGAGACGGGAGCCACAAAGTCGTTACTGGAACGGCAAACGAAGCGCTGGGTTTAAGGGGGGGGGGGTCGCAAGCACAGTGGCAAGGCTGGAAAGGCGGGGGGGGGGGAGGAGTGGCTCCCGACCTGAGCATCTGGCAGAGGCATTTGGCCAGTCCGGAGAAGCGGTGCTTCAGGTGGAGGATGAAGTTCACCTCTCCATCTTCGGGGGTCGGGAGCAGGATCTCCACGCCAGGCCCTTCGTAGTGCAGGGGATCTGGAGGAGAAGCAGGGGGAATGGGGGGGGGAGAGAACCCATCAGGTCCAGTTGCAGAGCTGGAAGAGGAACCCCCAAAGGTCATCTATCCCAACCTGCAGAACAAAGGACAGCTCTAAAGTGGCCTGCAAGGTGGTCCAATGTGCAGCACTTGGCAGCATTCAAGAAGAAACGTATTAAAGCACTTAAAGATTTGTTTTTCTGTGCATATTTACTTATTAAATCTGTATTCCGACCTATAGCTAAACACATCTGTGTATTAGTTCAGTTTAATAATTAAATACATTAAATCTTCGAACTCTATTTAATGATATTTAATTAAGTATATGAATCGCATATGTTAAATATATGGCAGGCCTTTCCATTCACAGTACGGAAATTTAATTCAGTGTGTGGCTCGCGGGTTCTGTGATCTGAGAGGACGGACTGCCTTGGTCTAAGATGCTCATTTAAAGTGCGGATAAGGAACAAAAATTAAGAACATGTTGCACAAAAAATCTTTGATCTCAAGTAAGAGCTTGAGGGCTGGGTGATATCTGGTTTTCAACATCGCAGGACATCCCCAGCTAAGCATTGCAATATACTGATGCATCACAATCTCTGACACTTAGATGGCTTCACGGTTTCTCCTTCGTTGTGATTTTTGAATATCACACACCATGATTTGTGATATATTACCAGGTCAAAAATTACGAAACCTATATTTCGATATGGGCTTCAAACCAGTTTTGGATATATATTGCTCGGCCCTATTAGACTGAGGTAAGAGGGTGCTTCTTGCAATTAAAAGATGCCCCCCCCCACAAAATACGGTAGGAGAGCCACTGCAAGCTCTTTTAAAATACTGGACCACAAGGACAGTATTTTAATTTTTTAATTTTATTAATACAAGCTCATAGACAATACAGTAAAAGTCATAAGTGCAGCAGATAAAAAAAGCAAATAGAAATAAATTAAATAAAATGGAGACACAAAGGGGAGGAAGACCCAGAAATCAACTGAGAATACAATACTGCACTCAACTATCAAAAATGGAAAGGAAAGGAAAAAAGAGGGGGGGGGGAGTCAATTCAGTTCTCAATAAAATCTGCTCACATAATAATCTGTGGAGCAGCGGGTTTAGTGGGCTGTTCATGGGAGAAAAACTTATACCAGGCTGAGTGGAAACTTAAGGACTCTTGTCTATATAGAATCACAGAATGGAGGACTTGGAAGGGATGCCAGGGGTCATCTAGTCCAACCCCAGAATGCAGGAAGGCGGGGCACCGGCCCAGACTTTTGCTGGCTCTTCCTCTGGGGAAGGAGCTCCTTTGGGCTTCCCAGGGGAGGCCACTGCTTCCGGCTGCAGCCAGACGGCCAGGAAAAGGGAATTTGGAGGCTGAAAAGCAATGATCACGCAAGAGGACGGCGGCCTGGGATTTCGCCCGTCTCCTCCGCTGTCAACATCCATCACTGGTCCTGTTTCCGTCACCTGGGCTCCGCACAACACGTCCAATCGGCTCGTCAACAAAGCACTTATCTTAATTGCTCCCCCAAGGGCAGGAGACGCCCCAGCCTCAAATTAGCCGGCGGGGCGCATGACGTGAGGAGGTCTGCTGGGAATATGGCCGCTGCAAAACAAGGGCCTCCTGGCTGGGGCTTGGTTTGTGGCCCCCCCCATGTGGGGCTCCCCTCGCACTTGATCCGGAAGCTGCTGTGGGTGCAGGGTGCTGCAGCACGATTGCTGACGGGAGGGAGGTCTGATCGGCAGAGAACTGCACTGCCTGCCAATTTGCAACTGAACCAAGTTCAAGGTGTTGCTCTTGGTACAGGAAAGCCTTAGAAATCTGGGACCAGTTTATCTGCAATTTTTTTTGTTTTACTAATAACTAAATAAATTCAGGGAAGCTTTAAATGTGTGACATTTTAATGTATTTTTAATCTTTGTTGGAAGCCACCCAGAGTGGCCGGGGAAGCCCAGCCAGATGGGGGGGGGTACATAGAATCCTAGAATTGGAAGAGACCACAAGGGCCATCGAGTCCAACCCCCTGCCAAGCAGGAAACACCATCAGAGCACTCCTATAATCATAATTATTAATTTCTATGCGCCAGGCGAAAACATTCCTCTTAAGCCAGGCCTTTGGCAGATTAATATTCTACAGCTATTTAAATGAGTCTGTGGGAAGGGGGAGGTTACTCTTCGCTGTTTTGTTTCACTTATTGACTTGTTTTTATCCTGCATTTTATTCTGAGATCTTACGATGAAGAGTGGTACATAAACGTAATAAAATAATAATAATATTTATATCCCACCTTCCTCCCTTATTTTACAGATAAAAATAAGAACCGCTAAAAACCAGCGATAACAATTAACTATGACAACCATTAACAATTAACTAGTTGTTCACTTCTCCTGCTCAGGCTGCACAGAAAAAGCACTTTGGTTCCTGAAATCTGTTCCGATGGTGCAGATAAAATAGAATGGAGAGAATTCCACAGGCTGGGTGTGTGTCATAGTGTGTGAAAACAGCCCGGCTCCAAGGATCCCCCAAGGGTGGAGATGTCAGCCGATAGCCAGGTGCAAAATGCGCTGGCAAATTCCGAGCCCTGCTAACCCCCCCCCCCCAAAGTAAGAGCAATATCAACGTTAAAAGCGTGAGGAGACGCACCTGTCTCTGCGCCCTCGTAGAGCGTCCCCAGCAGGCTGTGGAGCGTGGCCAGGAGGCAGTGGGCCTGCTGCCCCCAGCACTCGGTGTACTTGAGCCCCTGCGTGAAGCCGGCGCCCAGGGAGGGCAGGAGGGCGTAGCAGTCGCAGGCCAGCTGGGGGAGGAGGAGGAGGAGGAAGCAGAGCATCAGTGGGCCAGACCAAAAAGAGTCCTGGGTTCAAATCCCCACCTCACAGAGTTCTTCTGGGGATTCAAGGAGGTCTAGGGCCTGGGAGACCCGGGTTCAACACCCCCCCACACACACACCTGGTGGCCAGGTGTGGGGAGTTCGGGGTGCTGGGCTCCTCTGGCCTGATCCAACTGCTCTGGGGATCCTTCTAGGTCCCACAAACACCCCCTGTCCCCAGGGGACTTCCCCAGTTTAAAACACTAGGCAGGGGTCCCTGCGCAGCGGAAGGGAAGACAAGAGAGGCTGGTTTTTACCTGTTGCAGGTGGGGCGTCTCTGCATCCACGCGGGCCAGGAAATAGGCCGCCAGTTTGCCCTGGGGGGGGCAGGAAAAAAAGGATGGGGGGAGAGGTCAGTGGGGATTCTGCAACCCAGTGCTGCTCCTCTGCCCCCCAAAACAGAAGACTTACCCGCAAAGAGCCACATGCCCTGGGGTAAAACATCATGCAGGCCTTGCTTCCTTCCAGGGTGGAAATCTGGCACTAGGAAGAGTCCCGGGGGGAGGCAAGGGGGGGTCAGAAAAGAGAAAAGGGTCCGATAAAAGTTTCCTCTCTTGTAACACCAGAGCCAGTGGGAGACAGCCAGAGAAGCCAGATGCAGGGAGATCCAGGAGGGATGAAGGCCTTCTTCGTTGAACTGCGGAACTCCCAGCCACAAGAGGCAGAGATGGCCCCCCCAATAGAAGAGAACTGGTCAAATTTATGGAGAACAGGGCTGCTGGTGGCTGTGCTCTGCCTCCACGGCCAATAAATGCTTCTAAACACCAGATACTGGAACACACAGGAAGGGGAGCTGCTCTCGCACTCGAATCCTGAGTCCGGGTTTCCCATAATGGGCACTTGGTTGGCCGCTGTGGCCTATGCTTGACCCAGCAGCCGGGCTCTTCTGTCCTCATGGAGCCTCCAGTTGCAGAGGCAGTCTACTTCGACCCCTCGGTGCAAAGGGGCCAGGCTCTGACCTTCTTACGTAAGAGGGGGGGGTCACATTATGGGGGTTGCATCTATTTAATTAGCTCATTGATTGTTAACTTCCATTTTAACTGTTTTAATATTTATGTAAAAATTATGCTGAATTTCTGGTTTTACCAAGCTGGCTGTTTTGCCATACTAATAAATATTCATTCATTCAATTTGTGGGTTTTGTTTTCTGCCTTCGGACATGTACATGGGGGGGGGGTGCAGCCCCCCCCAGCTCCCCAACTAGGGCGGGTTGGGGGTCTCACCTCGGGTTTGAGAGCCAGCAAGGAGGTGAGCAGCCCCGGGATGTGGTTGGTGCCGATGTCTCGTGCCAGCTCAGGGATCTGGCAGGAATACTCCAGCAGGTCACGGAGGATGAGGACGGCCAGCTCCATCGTGGGGGGCGGATCCTGAGACTGGGGGGGGGGGAGAAGAAATGAGGTTAGTTGGGGGGCAGCCTACCACCCAAAAGGAGCATTAAGGCACTCAAAACATCTGCCCCACCCAGCCTTCCTGGGCACAGACAGGGGAGCTTCTACTGGTGGGTGAAGCTCTTGGGGGGGAGGCAAAGTGGGTGGGGGGCACTGGCGCCCCCCCTCACCTGAATGAGGTGCTGCAGGCTGCGCAGCCATCCCAGGCAGTTCTGGCTGAAGGCTTCGGTGGAGCTCTCTGTCACCAGCAGGGAGAGGAGGCAGAGGCCCTCAAACCTTTGCAGGGGGAAGAAGAAGCAGGGCAGAATCAGAGGGCTGGAAGGGGCCCCCAAGGGTCATCCAAACCAACCCCCGGCCAGACGATGATGTGTCAAGAGAAAAAGTCCCGGCGGCCTGCGGGTGGTGGGGTTGGACTAGATGCCCCCTTGGGTCCCCATTCTGAGACACCTGTGGGTCCCCCCCACCCACAGGCAGTGCGGCCCATGGGTGACAGCGATGCGCCGGTTTTGGAGTGGTGCCGCAAGAAATTGTGAAAGGCGGGTGCGGGGAAATGGGTATAGTGAGAAGAGACCCCCCAGGGTCATCTATCCCAACCCCTTGCCAGGCAGGAATGGCAGCTCCGGAATCCAGGACCCAGGACTGCCCGAAAACCTCCAAGGAGGGGATGCTGGGAGTTGTAGTCCAGAGGCCTGGGGGGCATTGTGGGGGGGGGGGAGGAGAGAGGCAGCTACTCACCGGGTTTTGATGGAGCCCAGGCGGGCGTTGCTGAGGCTCACCAGGCCCCCCAGGGTGGGCGACGCCTGGAGGGAGACAAAGGGACCCGCTCAGAGAGCAGCGCGGGGCCGCGGAGGCGCGCCCTGGGGACCCCCACCCGGAGAAGGGGCTGCTCCCCCCCCCAACCCCCCCCCCAGGGGAAGAGGCCCTTCTGGGGCCGGTCCTGGGGGGGGGCTTCCTGGGTCCGGGGGGGCCAGGTGGGGGGAGTGGCCCCCCCATCGTGTTCGTGCTGCCCCCTCCCTCCCTCTCTCACCTGGGCGCCCCCGCCCCCGCCGGCCTCCCGGGCGCAGCGCAGGAGCCCGGCCAGGCCCGGCGTCGTCTCCGGGGGGGTCCCCGCCTGCGCGCCCCCCCGCAGCAGCCCGGCCAGCGTCTCCAGCACCAGCCGCCCCGAGGGCGCCGCCCCCCCGGGACCCCCCGACGAGGAGCAGCCCGACCCCGACAAGGCCGCCGCCATCGCGCTCCCCCCCCCCGTCCGGGCCCAGGGCGCAGGCGCGGGCGGGAGCGCGAGGCATGCCGGGAAGAGGCGCCCGCGGGAGGGAGGGAGGGGCTCCGCGACACCGCCGCCCGAGTCTCGGGGCGCGTGCAGAGGGCGCAGGGGGGGGCGCAGGGAGGGCGGGCGGGAGGCGGCGCTCTGCACATGCTCGGCCCGCGATCCCGCCCCGCCTCCCGCGGCGCCCGCTGACGTCGCCCCCCCCGCCCCGCCTCCCGGGCCAGCCCCGGGATTGGCTGCCCAGGCGCCCACGTGACCGCGGCCCGGAGGCCAGCCATGGCTTCACTGGGGTCCGCTCCGCCCTGCAGCCCGGACTCGGGGCCGGAGCGCTAGAGGAGGAGGAGGAAGGCGAGCGGAGGAAGGCGGCGGCATGGGGGAGAAGGCGGGAACCAGGTAGGAAGGGACCCGGGCGTCCGGGCGCCCCCCCCCCAGGAGGAGGAGGAGCCCGTGGTCCCGGACTCCCCTCACCAAAGCGCCCCCCCTCTGGGGGACCCAGGCGTCCTGGCCGCCGGCTGGAGCCCCTGCTCCCCCCGAGGAGCCAGGCGTCCGGGTCCCAGGTTGCGGGGGGGGGCTTTTTTTGGGTGGCTGCAAAGAGGGGGGGCCCTGACCCCGCAGTCCTCCTGGGGGGCTGCCGTGCCTGAGCCAGGCGGGGGGGGTTGGCAGCCCCCCAGCACCCAAAGGCTTTCCTGCCCTTTCCCCTGGGGGGTGTCCTTCCTCCCCCCCCTTTGCCTTGGGTGGGGCAGAAAAGAGAAGTTCCTTCTCTCTCTCTCTCTCTCTCCTCTCCGTTATTTACTTTTATTAGTTGGCTATTAACCTTTTCCCGGAGCCAGGCGGGAGTTGGCACCAGAGCCCCAGATGCTGTGGGGGGAGAGGGAGGGCCGGCCACGTCCGCCTGTGTACACACAACACACACACACCACACACACACTCCGGCCTCTGGACCCGGAGCTGAGAGGGGGCCGGACCCGGCCAGGGCGGTTATTCCCGTTGATTAGGTGCATTTCTACCCAACGCTCACAACAGCCCTGCGAGGCCCAGAGGCAGACGCTGGCTGCCCCCTTCGTGATGGCCAAGTGGGAGGACTCGAACCCTTCTCCCTCCAGGGCCCTCACCCCCACTCCACCCCCACGGCAGCCCTGCAAGGCGGGGGCAGCACCCCAGGCTCCTTGGGGGGTGGGCGGTAATCGAACCCAGGTCTGCACTCTACCCACTATGCCTGCTTTCCTCAACTCTCTTCCAGGCACCAAGCCCCCCAGGGGATGATTTCCCAGCTCTGCGCTGAGGGAGAGAGCGCTTTGCACTGGGGGGGGGGGAGAACAAAAACACAAGGAAGCGGTTTCTGGCCTCCCCATCTCTGCACAAAAACAGGAAGTCATTGGCAGGGTGACATTTGAAAGAGGGTGTAAATAACTTTTTCTGCTCTGTACCCGCCGTCCCTCTGGACAGCTCTTCTTCCGCTCTGCCAGGCCCCCCCTTAACATGCAATAAGATGCACCAACATGCAATAGGATGCAATGCCGCTCCCTGCGGTGATGGCCAGCCCCCCTGAACTTCTGAGAAAGGAGGGTCTCTCTGCCTCCCCGGTTTTCCTGCCCCGATGAATCCTCCACTGGGCTTCCATAGTGTAGGCAGGGAGGCGTGAGTGGGGTTTATATGGGGGAGCCCTGTAGCTGCAGAGCTGGAGGGGCCCCCCCCCCGACGCCTTGCAATGCAGGGATCCGCTGCCCCACCTCTGCTTACAAACCTCCAGTGAAGGAGAGCCCAGGCAGCAGAGCTCTTCTCAGGGTTATGAGTTTGAGTCTCTCCTTGGGCAAGGCATTCCAGGGGTGAGGCTGGATGACCCCACAGGGTCCCTTCTAAGTCTAGATTCCGAGGTAGAAACATTGGCCTTTTCTGAGGAGACGGTTCTGGGTTAGGGGTCCTGAGAGCCTGTCCCCCACCCCGTTTCTCTCCCCCTTTGGGGCAAGAGCCCCCCCCCAGGAGAACAGGATATTTGGAAGAAGGGCAGCCTCTTCTGAAATTCTCCTGCATCCCCATCCAGTTCCTTTTAAGGTCTCAGAGCGCTTGTGCCAAAAGTTTGGATTGGGGGGGGGGGGCAAGGAAAGAGATGGCTGGTTTATTATTATTACTTTTTCAGATGGGGCTCATGGGGGCTGCGATTTGTGAGCTCAGTGGCACCTGCTCCGGGTTCAAATCCTGCAGATGGCATTTCCAGGCTGGGGGAGACTCCTGGCATGGGTCTGTCCAGAGAGCAGCAGCTGCCAGCCCGTGTGGGCACCACAGAGCTGGCAGGACCCCCAGCGACAGCCTCTGTCTCTGCTGGGCTGGACCCCCCCGCCCCCCCCCGCCATGCCCAGGCTGGAAAAGAGGTTCCCCGGCGGAGTTTGCCCTCCCCACCCAGCCCCTTGACAACAGGGTGACAGCTGCTCCCGTTGCTGCGGCAACCCTCAGGCACCTGGTCCTGATGCGGTTCCCACGGCAACACATTGTACTAAGCCCTGCTGGTGGTGGATTTCTGTTCCTGGGGGAGAGAGGGAGCCGGCCTGAGCATTGGAGCACTGGATAATTTAACGGTGGGGAGAGGAGAAGGGGGTGGTGGGAGGGACGGGGTTTCTTTGGGGGGGATGTCCCACTTGTAGGGGGGGGGGAGATGCTGCACGGGCCCCACTTATTCTAACTGCCTTGTCCTCTTTCTCCCTCTCTGCTGCTGAAAACAGGGTTTTCAAGAAGTCCAGCCCCAACTGCAAAGTAAGTGACCCCCTTTCACCTGGCTTCTCCTCCAAACACCCCCTTCCCAGTCCGATGGGTGCTGTACAAATAATAATAATAATAATAATAATAATAATAATAATAATAATAACAGCAGTAGTATTTCCTGCAAAATCCAGCCAAGGCCAAATCCTCTGCTCTGAGCTTGGTGCCTGGGCCAAAAAGGCACGTTTAACGGTTTATTCATGTGGCCTCCTCTCTCTCCCCCCCCCCCCGCCATCTCTCTCTTTGTGGGTTTCCTGTCAGCCGCCCTCCCCCTCCCAGCTTCCTTCCTCCCCAACAGGCAAGCGCGTCTCTCGAACCAGGAACTGAGTCCCGCCCGCCGCTGCCTCTCTCTTTCTCCTTGCTCTGCGCTTCCCCCCCCCACCTGTCAGTCGCCCGATAAACACCCCCCCCCCGTTCTTTGCGGGTGGCGCTCCAACCTCTCCCCACCACATCCAGCAAAAAGGATCTCTTGCGTTAGGGTCTGGCTGGTGGATCAGGCCCACCCAGCCCAGCAGCCTCTTCTCGCAGTGGCCAGCCAGATGCAAAACACACCCATCCAGGATTCGAACTCAGGAGCAGCTTCTCCCCTCTTGGAGTTTCCAGTTTGCTGCTTCTGGAGGCGGAGCTTTTGCCTATTCCATCGTGTTTAATGTCCATCCGCTACCCTCCTCCATGATTTTTAAAATTCTTCCAGGCTGGTGGGTCATTGCTGCCTCCTGTGGCAGGGAGTTCCGCAGTTCAACTCTGAATGAATCTTCCAAGATTCAGCTTCCTTGCAGGTCATAGCGGGAACTTTTCTCTGCCCAGTTTCTTCATTCCTTGCATAATTCTGCTTTCTTTATAAATTGATTTTATAAACTTGGTTGCACAAGAACATCCCCCCACCTCAAAGATCTCTCTTTTTGCTGATGGGGTTTGGGAAGGGGGGGGAGAGGTGCAGATGGGGGGGGGCTGGCTTTACAGGGGGGCTGAAGGAGGAGACCTGGGCTCCCCGCACTTTGCAGGGAGGGTGCGGAGGTGATGAACTGGAAAATTCAATTTTTGAGCTGGTTGCGGGGGTGGTCTTGAGGGGTTGAGAAAACCACTGCTGGGTGCAGGGGGGGGCTTTTGTTTGGGGTGGGGGCAGCGAGGAACCTGGTGGGTGGGGCTGCCAGCCCTGCTTTCTAAACACCTGGCTGGAATCCTCATCTTGGGCAAGGCGGCTGAGAGGCAAGGATGGAGGCAGGCAAACACATGTGTTTTCTCTCTCTCTCTCTCTCTCTCTCTCTCTCTCTCCCTCCCTTATTGCCCCCTTCTCTCTCCTGGTTTATTAGGGGGTTGGGCTAGATGACCGCTGGGGGTCCCTTCCTTGGAGGTTCTTCAGCAGAGGCCCGGCTGCCCCTCTGCCAGGGATCCTCTGGCTGTTCCTGCAGCGTTTCAGGGGGTTGGGCTAGATGTCCCCTGGGGTCCCTCCCAAGCCTCCAACGCGCTTTGTGGACTCCCGGCGTCTCCGTGGTGATGCTGCCTCCCCCCTCCCTCCCTGGGGGGCAACCCACAACGCAGACTCCGGGCAGCCAGAAAGCGCTGCAGGCCAAACAGCGTTTGGGGCTGGGGGGGGGCTAAGTGGGGAGGGCAGGATGGAGCCCCTGGAGCTGGACTGGATCCGGTGCGAGGTGCCACCTCGGGGGGTGCAGGTTTATCGGAAGCAGCTCAGCAGCCAGGTGGGGGTCTTTGGCGGATGGCGATGGGGGGGCATCCTTCCTTGCAGCTTCCTCCCCCCAAAAGGCACTTGCAGGTTATGGATTTTGGTCTGGGGGGAGGAGGGTGGGGCTGAAAGTGAGCTTAAGGGGGCAGTTCCAGGTCGGGGGGGCAGTGAGGAGAAGATGGGGGGGGCCTTGGCTGCGTGGGGGGGGGCAGACACTTGATTTCACAAGATTTGGGCATCTCCAGTGTTTTATTACCCTTGTCTGTGCCACCGATACAGAATCGGAGAGCCGTAGGTTTGGAAGGGCCCCCCAGGAGTGACGACGCAACGCCCTGGTGTGCAGGAGCCGCAACTAAGGATCCCTGACAGACGCCCCCCCCCCAACGTCTGCCTACAAATCCCCAGGGAATCCAGAACTGTAGAGTCAGGGGGGGTCTCCCGAGGGCCATCTAGCCCACCCCCTGCCATGTTGGATTGGGGGGAGGGGCTGTTTCCCTAGAGAGGCCCCCCCTGGAGGGGGTGTCCCCTCTCATCTCCACCTAACAAGGGTCTGCCTCTCCTCCCCCCAGCTCACCGTCTACCTGGGCAAGAGGGACTTTGTGGACCACCTGGACAGAGTGGACCCCGTAGGTGAGTAGGGGGCAGCCGGCACTGCAAGGGGGGAGAAGAGGAAAGTGAGTTATGGGGTGGGCCCTTCCAATTTATTTGGGGTGCATCAAAGTCCCCCCCCGGCTCCATTCAGGGGAAATTGCCATTTTAAAAACTGCACCTTTAGACCACCTAATTTTCCTGCCCAGGAGCTCAAGGTGGCTAAGATGGCAGGAAGGCAGCGCCTGGTCCCTGAGGTCACCCCCCCGGGGGGGGTCACGGCTTCCAAGTCGGAGCATCTGGACCCGGGTCTTTCTTAAAGCAAAGGGCTTTAATAGCGTTGTGCTGATGCTGTTTTTAATTACACGTAACCGTATTTTAATAGGCATGGCTTTCAAATATTCTTGCAGTTCTGTTAGAGTTTGATTAGCTTTTTCGACAGTGATAGTCGCTCATAGAGGTATTACCTTAATAAATTTGGATGCCGCCCTTCAGCTGTAGATCTTAGCGCAGTTCACGGCACAAAATTACAAGACCAAAACCCCAAATGCGCATTGAAACGAATACAGAAACGAAACAGTGCCCCCCCCAAACACCTTGAAAATGGCATAGGGTCTTAATCAGCTTTTAGCTTTTTGTATCTTAACTTTATTGGTTTCGTTTTGTTTATTCCATGAAATTTATGCACTGCTTTATTTTTATTTATTTTTAAAACACCCCCACCAATATAAACAATAAGCTTATCAATAAGGAAGAAGAATAACAGGAACGACTTAATACTCTGCTCATGGAGGTTTGCACTCCCCCCTCACCTCCCCGTTTCTTTTCTGCCCTCCCCCCTTAGATGGTGTCGTTCTGGTGGACCCAGAATACCTCAAGGACCGGAAGGGTAAGGAGGGGGGCAAGGAGGGGGGCCGGTGCTTGAATTTGGGGGACACTGATTTCTACTTGTCTGCCTTTATTTACTGTGCATTTTGTAGAATCATAGAATTGGAAGGGCCCCCCAGGGGTCATCTACTCCAACCCCCTTCAAGGCAGGAATCTCACCTTTTCCTCCAAGGAGCTCAAGGTGACTTGCGTAGTCCTGTCTCTCCCCCCCCCCATCCAGTCCTCACAACAACCTTGAAGGGGAGGTTAGGTCTCCACTGGCTCCCGCTGGAGTCCAGGGTCAGGTGCCAGGGGCTGGTTTTGACCTTTAAAGCCCTATACGGCCTAGGACCCTCGTACCTACGGGACCGCCTCTCCTGGTCTGCCCCACAGAGGAACTTACCGTCCTCAAACGAAACCATCTTGGAGGTCCCAGGCCACAGGGAGGTCAGGCTGGCCTCAACCAGAACCAGGGCTTTCTCGGCTGTGGCCCCGATCTGGTGGAACACTCTGTCCCAAGAGACTAGGGCCCTGCGGGACTTGACATCTTTCCGCAGGGCCTGCAAGACAGAGCTGTTCCACCAGGCCTTTGGTCAGGGCGCAGCCTTTGGTAATCCTCACAGAACTCTAGCCCAATGGTTGCCGTTAATTTGATTCTGAACTGATTTTAGAATGTATTTTAATTAATTTACTGTGTGATTTTATGTACACTGTGCTATTTTTACTTGCTTCTTTAAAATATATATATTTATTTAAATATTTTATTTTTTACCAACCACCAAACCACAAACAGTGAAACCCCCCCAGGCAGCTGATACATTGGGTATACAATATTCAATAATATACATATTCAATAATGTTCGATAACATATTCAAATCAGCCATATGTACACTTCTATATACCTTAACACAGTGTTTCCCAACCGGTGTTCCGCGGCACACTACTGTGCCGTGAGACATTGGCTGGTGTGCCGTGGGAGGGAGGCGGGCGAGTCGGGCGGTGAGAGGCGGCGGCGGCGAGGATCCGCGTCGAGCCAGGGGCGGCTCCGCGGTGGTGGTGCCGAGCGGCGGGGCAGCGCGTGCAAAAGGGAGGAGCGCGAGACAGCGGAGGAGGAGGAGGCCAGCATGTCCGGGCAGCAGCAGCAACAACAGCAGCAGCAACTCCCGGCGACGGCTCCTCAAGCCCCGCCGCCGCCCCCTCCTCCGCCTGCTATCGCCGCCACCACCACAACAGCCGCCGCCGCCTCAGTTGCCGCCATCCCTCAGTCCCTCGCTCTGCTGCCTCCTCCCACCCCCAAAGCTTGGAGGTTCCCCGGCAAGGGGGAGGGAAAAAACTTTCACTTTCGTGCGTCCCTCCCGGCGTGACGCTGCGCGCTGACGTCACGGGGCTGTGCCGCGGTTGTGTGCCGCGAGAATTTTTTCCTTAAACAGGTGTGCCGTTGCCCAAAAAAGTTTGGGAAACACTGCCTTAACACTCCTCCCTCCACAAGGTTTATTTAACGTTTAACATTTTAATTGCCCCAAATTGTTCAGACCTACCCAAATAATTCAGTATTTTCCCAAACCAATCCTCATTTTTACTTGTTGCTAGCCACTTTGAGCCCAGCTTTGGCTGGGGAGGGTGGGAGACAAATAAAAATTTATTATTGTTACTTATTGAAGTCACAGCCAGCAAGCCGAGTGGGGATTTGAACCCTGGTTCCTCCCAGGTCCTAGTCCTCAGGGAATCCCCACGACAGCCCTGTGAGGGGGACCAAGTGGGAAGATTCGAACCCACATCTCTCCCAGGTCCCATCGCTCTAACGGCTGCACTCTGGGACCTGCTTGCGTGTAGAAAAAGAAACTCAAAGCGGTTTACAAAAATAAAAACGGAAAATAACTCTTTATTTTAGGGTGCAGTATATCGCTATAACAGTTAACAATTACATATATGCTTACCTAATAGAGGTAACCTACTGTATTTTTACAAAAGAGTTCCAAATCTCATCTCTAAGCAATCTGCTCATTGACGGCAGGGATAGTCAGATCTTCAATCTATTGATTAATTGGAGCCGTACATTAATGATAATGATAATAATTTTATTATTCACACCTTGTCCATCTGGCCGGCTTACATCTTCGCAATGCATCAGGATCCGTCTTTCGGCCCTAGTAAGGGCACAGAAAATCAAATCTAATCACGTTGCCAAATCTCATATAGTAGGTATGTCGTTCAAGAGAATATTATCCTCTGAAAATAAATTATCGATGGGAAAAATTAACAGCAATAATTTAAAACGTTCGAAAGGTCGAAATGGCAAAAGTCTGGGTGCAGGTTAAAACTCGCATCGACTTTCGAAATGAAACTGCTTTTATCGGGCGCAGAAAGTGTTCAGCTGAAGGCAGTTCCAGAGTTCTGCCACATTAATTTCTACAGGGAGAGAGTTGCAGGAGACCCGTCTCTGTGCCATTTTAAGTCGTTTTTGCAAGCAAAGCCCTTTGAATTCCCAAAACCCCAATTGTGCCGTCTGAAGATGGTATTCAAATGGGTGAAGATTTGTTCTGTCTAATTCCCACACTCCCCGCCAAGCTCAGGGAAGCCTTTTCAGAGGGAAAAAGTTAAAGCCGGCAGCCTAGAGAACAGAAGTATTGTTCTCCCGCTCTCAGAAAAGAGATTTTCCCTGCTCCTGACGCCAGTGAAGTTGGCAGCTGTTTAGAGTTTGATGGGGGCCCAGCAGGGCTAATCTGGGAAGTAAAAGCAGGTGTAAACTTTACATTTATGCCTGGAAACGAGTGTCTCTCTCTCTCTTTTTATAATAATATATAATAATAATAATTAATTAATTATACCCCGCCCATCTGGCTGGGTTTCCCCGCCCACTCCCGGTGGCTCCCAACAGAATTAGTGATAATAATAATAATAATAATAATAATAATAATGCGATAAAACATCAGACACTAAAAGCTTCCTTAAACAGGGCTGCCTTCAGGTGTCTTCTAAAAGTCAGATAGTTGTTTATTTCCTTGACATTTGAAGGGTGCCACTACCGAGAAGGCCTCCAGTCTCCAGTCCTTAAGATGCTCCAAATTGCCCAGTGTCTGATCATTTGAAGAGCTTGGGGGGGGGGGCAGCAGAGGAAACTTATCTGGGTAATTCTGTGAAAAAACGGTCAACCTACAAACCCATTTTTCCTGTTCACAAGTGGTCAACACGTTCTCTACACCGTCCCGAAGATAATTCAGTTCACAGTTTGATTATCAGCCATTCTGCGCAAGATTAGAGCAGCGGAGAGTGTGAAAGGAAGATGACTCAGAATTTCTCTAATTCTCTAATTTCCGCCCAAGACCTCGCCAGAGAAACGAGACAGTAGGTTAACGACCCTGGACTGTACTGGTAGTTTTGCTTCCTCCTCTGGGGAACTGATAAGAAGTGTCATGCGAGGGCCAGAGATCAGATGCCGGGAGGGCAAGGAAAATTGCGTGGCTTGAGCATGTTACATTGGTCACGCACACCTCCCCATAGAAAAGGAAAAGGAAAAGGTATGGTTTTCCCCTCTTCTTTGAGGTTCTTAGCATTAAGGTAACGGGGTGAGATGTTACCTGAAAGGTTTCATACATTCAGCATTTCTTGTGACCAACGTAACATTGCAGCCGGCAACTTAGAAGAGGGTGTGTCATTTGAAACCTCCTTTTAGGACCGTCATAATTCCTTCCCTGAGAATTTAATAAGCATTAGACCTGCAGTTTGGACCATACTATCAGCGTCGGGCATCTGATAGCTCTTAGGAAGTTTGAAATAATAATAATAATAATAAACTTTTAGAGAAAACCATTATCCAAGTTACAGGTCAATTCTTGAGGTTGCAGAACCTTTGTCACAGTCACATCTTGTCAAACACACCTTCTAATTGCAAGAAAGCATTTTAGTCATTTTTGCAGAGAAGTCCGTCTGCACGCAAAGAGGTCCCCTGGAGTTCAAAAAAAACATGAGCTTGGAAGAAACCAAAACATTACGTGTCGGGGAGCTTGCAGATGTTATGTTGGTCACGGTGGAATCGCCCCCCGATTTCCGTCACCGAGCAGAAGTGGCGAAGCCCTTGCTTTCTGCAAAACCGCAAAATCCTAAATGCCAGGGTTGCATTTTTTTGGGGGGGAGAGAACCATTTCCTGTTTCCCGTTCCCCTTTTCTGCGCTTGCCCTTCCCTTTGGCTCCTGCGCTGTGGGACTTGGGGGGCCTGACCCTGTGCCCCTTCTTCTCCCCCCGCAGTCTTTGTGACGCTGACCTGCGCCTTCCGCTACGGCCGCGAGGACCTGGACGTCCTGGGCCTCTCCTTCCGCAAGGACCTCTTCCTGGCCTCCTGGCAGGCCTTCCCGCCCCCCGAAGAGACCGCCGAGCCCCTCACCCGCCTGCAGGAGCGGCTGCTGCGGAAACTGGGGGCCAACGCCCACCCCTTCAGCTTCATAGTAAGAGAGGGACGGAGCCCACTCAGCCTTTTCACCCCCAAAAACGCCTGCATTGCAGGGGGTTGGGCTAGATGCCCTTTGGGGGGTCCCCCTTCCAACTCTCTGCAGTTCCGTGGCTCTATGATTTCCTTTCCCTCCCCTGTCACAGAATCAAAGGGCTGTCGCGTTGGAGGGGAACTCAAAGGACATCTAGCCCAACCCCCCGGCTTTGAAAGTTGGCGTGGAAGGCGCCTGCTGCATTTCCAGTGGCAGGGAGTTCCGCAGGGCTGTTACCTCGGTTGCTGGTCTCTGCGCATGGGGTGGAGAAAGTGGCAAGGGAGGAAAGCGGGGGAGGGGGGCAGGGACTCGGAGGAGAAGTCCTTGGGGTGGGGGCCATGTGGGTGACCCCAAAGTTGGAGTCGAGGGGGGAAACTTTGGCACTGCTCTTTTTCTTTCTGCGCCCCACAGATCCCACAGAACCTGCCCTGCTCTGTGACGCTGCAGCCGGGTCCAGAGGACACAGGAAAGGTAGGGGGGTTTCTGAAGGGGTGGGGGCAGATTTTGGGGGTTCGGGGGGAAAGAAAAGGATGGGACTGTGTGGCTTCTGCCCTGGAAGCAGCATATGGGGCAGCTGGGGGGGCAGGACAGGACCGCCAGTGTCACTAAGGGACCCCCGCCCCGTTTTCCCCCTCCTCCAGGCTTGCGGCGTCGATTTTGAGATCCGGGCTTTTTGTGCCAAAATTCAAGATGAGAAGATTCACAAAAGGTGAGCCAGGTTTGCAGGGCTGCTCTTCACGGGCTGAGAAACTGCAAAAAAAACCCCACAGATTTATTGTTACTTTGGGTGTTACGTAGCCCAGTCCTCCCTGCCCAACCTCTGGGAGTTTCCTAGAATGGGAGACTTTCAAGGGGACCCCCAGGGGTCATCCAGCCCAACCCCCCACTATGCAGGGACTGCGGTTGATCAGGGAAGGCTGTGGGGCAGGAAGACCAGGCCGTGTCATTTCCTGTGAAGCCCCTTGCCCCCTTTTCCGCCTGCTTTGCCCATGGTGGGCTCTGGGTTCGGATCCCTGGCAGCACGTCCACTTCAGGCCAGAAAATACTTTTCTCTAGGGAGAAGTGTTCAGCCCAACCCTGTATTTAATTCTTTGCTGTTTATTTCTTTGCTCGATTTATATACTGCCCATTATCCTGGCCCCCTTCTCTCAGACCTGCCCACCTCACAGGGTTGTTGTGGGGTTGCAGTGGGGAAGAGAGCCACCTTGAGATTCCTAAAGGGGGGGCTTCTGTTCGTGCAACGGATTAATCGGGCTTTGAACTGCCCCCTCCTCACTTGCCTTGAGGAGAACCCAGGCGTCCTGGACCGCAGCCCCCTCCTCTTTCAACCGTTCTCCCTTCCTGCCCCCCCCCGACCCACAGGAATTCCGTCCGCCTGGTCATCCGGAAAGTGCAATATGCCCCGGAGAAGCCCGGCCCCCAGCCCATGGCCGAGACCACCCGCCACTTCCTGATGTCCGACCGCTCCTTGCACCTCGAGGCTTCGCTCGACAAGGAGGTATTTATTGGGGGGGGCTTTGCAATGCACATAGGTGCATTTGCGGGGCGGGCGGGTGTGAAACGTGCTTCTGACTGAGACCCCCGCAGACCCCCGCCACCAGTCAGGAATCCGGGAGTCATAGCTCAACGCCCTGCAAGGTGTGAACCGTAGCTCAAGAATCCCTGGGTGCCCGGCCTTCTTAAAAGCAGCCCCCGTCTAGTCCCAGTCTCCCCCCTGCCCCGAGCAATAGCTGCCCCCCCCCCAGTGCCCCACCTGCAAGTTGCTGCAATGAGGGGAAAGGCCCTTAAGGCAGATTAAAACACAACACCAGTATCCTCCGGCCGGTCTGAGCAAATCACTGCTTTTTAACATAGTTGATAATTTTGATTATTTAAATTTGCTGGAAGCCACCCAGAGTGGCATAGAAATAATATATTATTATTACTATTATTTTAGAGCAATTTTATTTATAAAAGAAAAAGAAAATATGTGAGAAAGAAGATGCAGAGAAAAATGAAATACGTGAGAAAGAAGATGCGGAAATAAAATCAGTACATTTCCATACATTGAAATAAATGATGTTGTATCCCTGATATGGTGGGGGGGGAGTATTTGATCCCCCTGCTAAATTTGACCGTTTGCCCTCCAACAAAGAAATGACCAGTTCACCGTTGTAATGGTAGGCTTATTGTAGCTGTGAGAGACAGAATAACAACAGGAAACCCCCCAGAAACCCAGAAGACAAAAGTCAGAGATTGATGAACACCCTCCCATTAAACCTACCATTAAAATTATGGGCTGGTCACTTCTTCGTCAGGGGGCAAACGAGCAAATTTAGCAGGGGATCAAATATTTCCCCCCCCCCTCACTGTACAAGTGTAGCTGTTCAAAACCTAATAAGACATTCTTTGCAAACCCATTCCAAATATCACTATACGTATCCAAACAAAGTATCTGTTGTCCGACTGTCCAGTTCCATGCAATAGGTGTCTAGCAGTTCAAGAGAATATTTTCCCCTGAGTATTTTAGCTTTTAGGGGGCTCTGAAAAAAGGCGTCAAGAGGCAGTGAGTTCCAAAGACGGATCTTTTGCGAATGTGGGACTCTTGGCAGCAATGGTTGCAGGTTCCCTGTCCTTCTGGGGTCGCCAGCTTCACGGTGGATGCTCCCCGCTATGATTTGGGGGGGGCGGTGCCCCTTGGGGGGGTGTTGCAAGAGAGAGGCCCCAGGCCCCAGAGGGTCTTCCCTTTGGGGGGCCCCCCCTTGGCCCTGTAGCCTGACCCCCCTTCTCTCTCCCCCCCTCCAGCTTTATTATCACGGGGAGCCCATCAGCGTCAACGTTCACGTCACAAACAACTCCAGCAAAAGTGTCAAGAAAGTCAAGGTGTCCGGTAGGAAAGGGGGTTCTGTGGAGCCGGGGGGGGGGAGCGCTTTGGGGGGTTATGCTGGTTTGGAAAAAGGGGTGTATGGGGGACCAGCAGCCAGCTGAGGGCCACCCCCGACCCCCCCATTTGGCACTCCCTGGACCTGGCTTCCTCCGGACGTCCCCTGACGCTTTCCCTTCCTCCCGACTCTGCAGTGCGGCAATATGCGGACATCTGCCTCTTCAGCACAGCCCAGTACAAGTGCCCCGTGGCCCAAATTGAACAGGAGTAAGTCTCCAGCCTCGGAACCGGGATTGGGGCGGGGGGGCGCGGGGGGGGGTGATTGTGGAAAACTCAGCCTTGCATTCGTCGTCTCCCCAAGCATCGAAATGTTCGGGGACGCCCTTCTCTCCTTAAAGACTCCAGTGGAGGAGACTCCTGCAGATCGGATCCCAGAACTGGGTGGGATCCCCAAGGGTCATCCAGCCCAACCCTCTGCAATGCCGGAGTCTCAACCAGACAGAGGGCCTTCTCGGTGGTGGCGCCCGCCCTGTGGAACGCCCTCCCACCAGATGTCAAGGAAATAAGCAGCTATCTTATGTTTTTAACACTGGATTGGGAGCTGCCCAGAGTGGCTGGGGAAACTCAGCCAGATGGGCAGGGCATAAATAATAAATAATAATTATTATTTTGGCCCTGGCCCGACGCTGCCCCCTGCAGCCCTGCTTGCAATGGGGGCTCAGTGGTTAGAGCAGCTGCCTTGCAGGCCGTTCCCGGGTTCGAGCCCCTAGAGGGTCTTGCCTGGCAGCACAGATAATCCTGCATGACTCAGTAGAAAGCAGCTTGCGCCGTTCCTGCCAGGCGGGCTGCGCTGGGCCGGCAGGGACCTTGACGCCCCTCTCTCTGGCTTCCTCCGCCAGCGACCAAGTGGCGCCCAGCTCCACCTTCTGCAAGGTCTACACCCTGACGCCGCTGCTGAGCAACAACCGGGAGAAGCGGGGCCTGGCGCTGGACGGGAAACTCAAGCACGAAGACACCAACCTGGCCTCCTCCACCATGTGAGTCCGGCAATTCAAGGCCGGGACCCCCAGGGGTCATCCAGTCCAACCCCCCGCTGTGCAGGAATCTTAGGACTGCAAGAGGGACCAAACAGGGGTTGCAGCCCCCCGGGGGGGGGGAGAGGGCAGGAGGGTCCTGGGGGGCGTGTTAAGAGGCAAGGGGGCGGGGCTTATCAGACATTGCAGAGCTGCTAGCCCTGGATTGCTTGCGCTCACTACTGCAAGGGGCTCTCCGTGGGGCTGCCCAGGGGGCCGGATGCTGCTGCCCGGTTGCTGACAGGAGGGGAGACCCAGTCGGCTTCTCGGAGATTTGCGCTGGCTGCCCATTTGCTCCCGGGCCGAGCTCCAGGTGTTACTCTTAGTATATAAAGCCCTTAAAAGGGGGTTGGACTAGATGATCGCTGGGGTCCCTGCCAGTTTGACGAGGCTGTGATTCTAACAGCTTGGGACCAGCTTCTCTTTGAGGTTGCTTGACCGCCCTTAAGTCCTTTCAGGGGAAAAGGTGGGGCATAAATAAATAAATAAATAATATTAATAATTTTGGTTAATAATAAATAGTGGCAGCACCAGCACTTTGGAACCCCTTGACTCTTGATATCCTCTCGCACAGTTGCCTTCACTGTCTTCTTTTTGGCGCCTGTTGAGACACGTTTGCACACGTTTCAGTCTATTCCGCTGTGGTTTTAAATTGTGCTTGTGGTGTGGTTTTGTAATTTTAGTGACATATTGTTTGATCCTTTTTGTAAACCTCTCTGTGGCATTTCCTCTTACAATCAAGCGGTATATAAATTTTATGAAGTAAAATACAGAGTTAAGTTTCAGTTGGATTTTGAACATTTGGCCATTACCTGCTCTGAATCTCCTTTAGGGGCTCATGCAAAAAACTGCTGTTCTGAATAGTGCTTTTGGGAGGGGAGGGGCCACTGGGGGTGAGTTCATGGCACTGAGGGGGCCGAAGGGACCCCCCAAAAGTTTGGAGAACACTGGTTTGTTATGTGGCACAGGAGGAATGCATGCATGGTGAAATGTGAGGGTGGGGAAAAGGGGAGGCCTTGTTCCTTGCGGGGTCTTTCCAGGCCAGAGCGACCCCCCCGTTTCTTTTCCCTTGGCATTGCAGTGTGAAGGAGGGGGCCAACAAGGAGGTCCTGGGCATCCTGGTCTCCTACCGGGTCAAGGTCAAGCTGGTGGTGTCCCGGGGAGGGTAAGTATGAACATTGGGTGGGTTGCTCTTCTGCTCTCATTGTCCCATGCCCCACCCCCCAAAAAAAATCCCAACTCGTCTGCTGCAAAGATATGTTTGGAAGAGATATTCCTGCTCTCTAGTAGCAGAGTTAAGCACCAGGGCGATCGCTCCAGGCACATTTAAATTTGGTTAGATTTTGCATCGGCTCTTGCCCACTTTCAAACACACACCTAGGCTAGAATAAATCACAGGCACTTGACACTGCAGATAAGTGGATATTTTGGGGTTCTTTCAGAAGTTACAGTCGACAAGTCGCAACAGTAAAAAAAAAAGGTGTGTGTGTGTGTGTTTCCAATCAACCTAAGAAGAAGAGAACGAAAAGGATCGTGCAATATTTGGGGTTCGCAAAGATGCAGGCTGCAAAATCTCCCCAAGGAGTTATAGCAAACCAAGGATTTGGAGGAGGATGCCAGTGGAAGATAAGTCGGGAAGCCTGTGTAAGATTAAGAGTTGTATAGATGCAATGAGCAAAATGCAAAATGATTAAATAACTACCATATTTTTTGCACCATAACACTCACTTTTTTCCTCCTAAAAAGTAAGGGGAAATGTCTGTGCGTGTTAGGGAGGGAATGCCTACGGGTGGCATGCCTATGGATTTTCCTCCTCTAAAAACTACGTGCGTGTTATGGTCAGGTGCATGTACATATATATATATAGCACCTGTTCAGCCCCTGTGAGGTCAGGACGCTGGACCAGCCTCATCCATTTCGTATGTCCGTACGGAGCTTCCAGGTCCAGAGGCAGTCTACCTCCATTCCCGGGTCCTAGGGGGCATTTGGCCCTTTGAGGCCAGGCTGCCGGGCCAGATGGGCCCCCTTGGGCCGGATCCAGCCGCAGGCTCTTCTCCTGACCTTCTCTTGCCCCCCAGGGATGTTTCCGTGGAGCTGCCTTTCGTCCTCATGCACCCCAAGCCGCCCGACCAGGCCTTGCCCTCCTTGCAGCCTCCGCTGGGTAAGTCTCTGAGTCGGGGGGCAGGCCCTCTCCTCCCACCCCAGAGGCAGCTGCGCTTGATGGAAGGGGGGGGGGCGGGAGAGGTTTCACAGGGTGGGAAGAGGAACCTCACGCCTCCCGTTTCCCTTCCAGCCGCCCCCGAGACGGACGCCCCCGTCGACACCAACCTCATCGAGTTCGAAACCAAGTAAGACAAGTCTGGCCCTTTCCCTGGGGCTCAGAGGCCAGCACCCACAAGGCCCCGCTCTCGGGGAGGGGGGGGGAGCCAGGCTGGGCCCTCTCTCTCTCCGTGCCTAGTTATTTCCCATATATTGACCCAATTATTTAGTAGTATTACCGTATTTTTCGCTCTATAACACGCAGATTTTTTCTCCTGAAAAGGAAGGGGAAATGTCTGTGCGTGTTATGGAGTGTTGGGTTGTGGGTTGACATAGCAGCCGGCACAGCGATTTCTTCAAGTAGCTCTTTTATTCTGGTAAGCTGGAAATAAACTGACCTTAGCGATGTGGCCCCTTCTGGAACACTTCCTACAGATGGCGTCTCTGAATCGACACTTGGCACGGGAATGGTTGCCTCCGCAGCCAGCACATTCCGGTTGGCCCTTGGAGTTCTGTTGGAACTTGGAATGGTTGTTTTTGGGGTTTTTTTTAATATAGGGCAGGGATAATATGGGGGGGGGGAAGCCCACAAACCCCCTTTGAGGACTTCTACAGGGTGTCTGCACTGCCCATCTAACACTTGAGGGGTGGGGGGTTTAAAAGTGGAGAATCTGGGTCAGCATTTGGGGAAGGGAAAGGAGAACCCCCAAGGAGGAGGGGGCAGCTGCAAGGGCCCCCCTCCCATTCAGCCCCCCCCATGTCCAGGCCCCCAGGAAAGGAGCTGGACCTCTGGGCCTTACTCAGAGAGCTGCCAGCGGCAGTGTGGTGCAGTGGTCAGAGCCCCCGGGTTCGAATCTCTGCTTGGCTGGGGGTCTGGGGGGGGCCGGTTTCTCCCTTTCAGCCCCTGCCCACCTGGCAGGGTTGTTGCTGCAGAAAAGCGGAGCGAGGAAATTATGGGATGTAGGAATGCGGGGAAACAAGCAGATCTTTTACGGGTGCAAAGGGGAAAGAAAAGTCACAGTTTTTGTGCATATCCAAAGCAGCCTGACTCTGCCCCCCCCCCCGTTTTCTCCTTTCCTTTTTCTCCCCCCCCATTCCCCCCCCCAGCTACGGGCAGGACGACGACATTGTGTTTGAAGACTTTGCCCGCCTGCGCCTGAAGGGGCTGAAGGACGACAAGGAAGACGATGACCATTTTTGCTAGGGAGGGAGGAACACCCCCCGCCCTCGCCACCACAGGTCCAGCCAAGTTGGGGGGGGCGGAGAGAGAGGAAAGAGACGAGAAATGGCCCCCCACCCCGTACGAATGTCGCCTCATCCTCTCCCCCCTCCTTCCTTATAGGAGCCACCCCCCCCGCCTTGTGTCTTCATGCTGTATTTGGGGGGGGGGGCTTTTAATGTGACTAAAAATGGAGGGGGGGAGGGCCGCCACCTCCTCTGCCCCCAGCTTTTAATCTTTATCTGCTGCTGCGTATCTTCTCCACAGATGGATTTTAACGCCTCCGTCCTCGTCCGTCCCCCCCTCCCAAATTTTTGTCTAACGCACTGGAACATTTATTGGGCATTATCGTCTGACTGTCGTATCCCCCCCCCCCCCGAAAGCACCACGTTGTGTGTGTCTAATCTCTCTGGGCAACCCCCCCTCTCCCCACCTGCTCTTTATATAAATGTCTTATTTTTAAATGCTGTTTTAACTGGTTAGGGAAAACAATTGGTCAGTTGAACTCTCTCCTCTTTCCATTTTAAAAAAATCAGTGGGGGCTGGGAGGCCTCTTCTATCTGTCTCCCCCCCTTCTCTTTTTCACAAAAGCCCCCCCCCCCGGAGATGTGCCTCTGCTGGCCAAGGGGGTGTGAGCTGAGCCCGTCTGCCTGGGATTCGGGACCCCTCCCCCTGCCCCCAAATGCCGAAGGGGGCAGGTGTGTGCCAACGCCTCTGTGCTTTGTGCCCAGTCGTGCCCCCCTCACTTTGCAGGCCTGCCCCCCCCCCTGTACAAACAGGTGCAGGGCAGGCAATGCGTGTAAAAAGAAATTTTAAAAAGGCCATTATTGTTTCCTACATTGTCTGAGCAGAGAGCAACAAATGAAAATTAAAAAACGGTTAACAGATGCCTGTAAGTTTTTATTAAGTGGTTTGAGCATTAAAAACGGGGGGGGGGGGGTGTGGGAGAAGTGGAAAGGGGGCTCCTGTGAAAATAGCAGCCCCCCTGCCAGAGATTCTCAGATCTGCAGCAAGGACTCCCCCCCTCTTGCTGCACCGCTGTGGGGCCAGACGCTCCCTGACCCCCAGGTTTGGCAAGAAGGAAGACCCCCCACCCACAGAAGAAGAGCCACGTGGGGGGGGCCTTGAGGCCACGCTACCCCTGCCCCCCAAAAAACTTGTAGGCTCCAGGGTTGTGGGGTGTGGCTAGCCCCCTTTTCCTGAGCAATTCACACAACCAGCACGCTCTCCATGACACGAGGTCCAGGTCAAGAACCTGGGTGCCATTGCAAGTCTGCTGTGACCACTGAGCAAGCCCACCGACGGCTGTTCAGATGTTCTTGGAAAGGGCCAGGCTGCCTTCACGGGGCGGGGGCTGCCTCGAGAATTGGACCTGCAGCAAGAAAGAGGGGGGCCAAGTTAAGGACCTGGAGGAAGTTTGCTGCCCCACCGACGCCCCGGAGAGGAAAGAGAAGGGTACCTGCAGCTGCGCGCTGACCCAGAGGGGATGAGGCCCGAGGGGGGCTGGGCTCTGCTGGTCCTGCTTCTGAAACCTGGAAGGAGGGGAAGGAGCGCTAGGAACCGCGGGACTGAGGAGTGGGGAGGGAACCCCAGGAACCGCAGCAGCTCGGGCATTCCTGGCAGGCAGCCACCCAAACTGAAGACCCCCAACAAAAGAAAGAAAGGTTCTTCCTGACGTTAGCTGGAATCTCCTTGTAAATTGAAGCCATTGCCTCAAGTCCTCTCCTCTGGAGGTCCAGCACCGAGGGCCTTCTGGCGGTTCCCTCCCTGTGAGAAGCCAAGTCACAGGGAACCAGGCAGAGGGCCTTCTCGGTAGTGGCACCCACCCTGTGGAACGCCCTCCCACCAGATGTCAAGGAAATAAACAACTACCTGACTTTTAGAAGACATCTGAAGGCAGCCCTCCTTAGGGAAGCTTTTAATGTTTGACACACTCTTGTATTTTAATATTTTGTTGGAAGCTGCCCAGAGTGGCTGGGGAAACCCAGCGAGATGAGCGGGGCATAATTAATAAATTCTTAATATTTATATGGAGCAGGAGAGAACCAGCTTGCTCCCTCTTCCATGGGGCAGCCCTTCAGATCCTTGAAGAGGGCTCTCCTCTCTCCTCTCAGTCTCCTCTTTCCCAGGCTAAACTCCCCCAGCTCCTTCAACCATTCCTCATCAGGCCGGCTTTCCATCTTGGCTGCCCTGCTCTGCACATGTTCCAGGTTGTCAACATCCTTCTTAAATTGTGATGCCCAGACACAGGGCTCCAGGTAGGGCCTGACCCAAGGCAGAATAAAGCAGTATTATTCCTTCCCTTGATCTGGACACTCCGGTTGATGCAGCTAGGATAGTATTCACCCTTTTTGCTGCTGCGTCACACCATTGGCTCATGATCTACCAAGTCCCCTTGGTTGTTTCCAAGATCGCAACAAACTGTTATCAAATGGCACGAGAATGCAGTTTGATGCTTTCCTAGAAACCTTCCGCCCTGGAAGAATCTCTCGCCTGAGAGGTGGGGTGCACATTACTTGACTAAATATGCCCCCCCGCCACACCCACCTTTGGGCTGCTCCCACCTTCTGCGCTGGTTTCCTCGCAAGACGTGCTGAAGGTGCTGTCGCTGGGGGACGATTCTGCAGCTGCCGGCCTGGGAATCCTGCGTCAAGAGAGAGGGGCAGACCGTGTTGGGGGCAGGCAGTGGGGTGCCCCACTTTTCTAAGAAAAAGTGGGGGTCTTTCAGAGCAAAGGCAGCTGCTGGTCAGAAGGCAAAGTGGCTCTTCTTAGAAAACGGCACCCTGCTTTCCCCCAGAGGGAAATTAAAAACATTTAAAACCGTGAAAAAGAAAACGTTCAATCTAGGACTCTCCTCCCTTGGAGGTTTTTAAGCGGAGCAAATTGAGTGATTTCAATACCGCTTAATATTTTAAAAACATTTCTAAGCAGTCTACAAAAAACAGGAAACTTAAAAGTGTTGCAAAAAACACTAATAAGTTTAATTTTTTTTACAATACTTCAAAGGTTTGGCGGCCGTCTGCCATGAATGTTTCAGCTGCAATTCCTGCAGTGAAGGGGCTGCACCAGAGGACCCTCGCCGTCCTTCCAGCCTTTCAATTATGTGATTTATTAATTGCATTTTTATCCTGCTGCTCTCTCTTATTTTTTAAGACATAAGGATCAGACCCGGGATCAACACACACACACACACAGTGGTCAGCCAAGATGCAGGATCCCAGTGTGACTGACACAGAATAATTCTATTATTATTATTATTATTGTTGTTATTATTATTATTATTATTACTACTACTACTACTACTACTACTACTAATTTTAAGGGCCTGGTCCATAGAGAAGGGCCGGGAAGCTTCAGGGGCCGCCATTGGTTTCCCCACTGAAAATCACAGGTGCTCAGGGCCCAGAGATGGTTGGGGGAAAGCCTGGGGCCCCCCAGGACTCCTTGGATTGGGGCCATGATGAAGGGCGAGGCCAGAATGCCCCCCTCCCTTCTCAAAGCGCCCCAACCCCAAACCTTCCTGGGGCTGGGAATGGCCCCTCCCTCTAAGGCAGGCCTTGAAGCAGCTGCCCCCTTCATCACAAAGAAAGGGGAGAGCAAGGCACCCCAAAACCTTGTGCCAGGCCTGATAACCCCCATTGAAGGCCCCAAGGGGAGCCCCCCTCCTGTTCTCCCAGGGGCCAAATGCCCCCAGGAACTGAGGAATGGAGGTAGACTGCCTCTGGAGCTGGAGGTTCCCCAAGGACATCAGGGCAACGGGGGGCCACCTACTTCCGCCTCCTGGCCTCGCAGGGGCCAGCCAGACGCCTATCATGGGAACCCGCAAGAGCAACTCTCCCCTCGCGTGGCTTCGGCAACTGGGATTCAGAAGCACATCCACCTGCAATTGTGGAGATGGAGCAGACCCACCGATGGCCCATGAATCTGCCTCGTCTCCCTCTTTCACGGCTGCCTCCTGTGGGAGGGAGTTCCGCAGTTCCACTCCGCGCTGTGTGTCAGAGTGGCCCAGGGAGCTTCAAGGCCGAGCGGGGATGGCAGCCCCACTAGAGAGGGACACCCCTTGCCCTCCCTCAGGAAAAGGAGACGGACTCACATGCCAGCCGCTTCCCTGGCCGCCTGCAGCTTCTCTTGGAGGCGCCGGACTCTCCGCTGATACCTGGGGGGAGGGGGGAGAGAGAAGGGGTCGGATTTCAGGGAAGAAAAGCCTCGTGCAAACAGAGTGCAATGTCAACGGGGGTGGGACACGTCCGGAAATTGGGCTCTCTGAATGGCGCCTGGACTATTTTCAATTTGGGCCTAAAAATGTATTCATTTTTGTGTGTGTGTTGGGGGGGGGAGAGGTTCCAAAAAAAGCCTCCCCCCAGCACACATTTTTAGGCACCAGCCAGAAGCTTTCCTCTTCCCCCCCCCCGGCCCTTGGCTAACTAGCACCCTGTGTCTATTGCCTTGCAGTTTCGTTTTGTGTTATTATCTTGTGTTTTAGTCTGTGATCTGCCCAAACACCTGATGACAAAGGGTAGGATATGAATCCTCACCCAAATGTCTTGGCACTCAAACGTTTTGGCTCCTGAAAGCCGCAAACCCAGAAGTGAGTGTTCTGGTTTGCAAATGTTCAAAGGAACCCGGACATCCGGCGGGGCTCCAAACACATTGGAAGGAGTCTGTATGGGAGTATATTGTATTTAAAAACGGGGTACAGTGGTGCCCCGCAAGACGAATACCTCGCAAGACGAAAGGGTTTTCCGTTTTTTGATGCGCTTCGCAAGACGAATTTCCCTATGGGCTTGCTTCGCAAGACGAAAACGTCTTGCGATTTTTTTCGCTCCCCCCCCTTTTTCTAAGCTGCTAAGCCTTTAATAGCCGCTAAACTGCTAATGGCGCTAATCCGCTAATAGGGTTGCTTGCTGCAGCCAATTGGAAGCCGGGCCTTGGTTCCCAAATGTTTTGGAAGTCGAATGGCCTTCCGTTTGGCTTCCGTGGTGCGACTGCTCCTCCACAACCCCCGCCTGAGCATCCTTCCGGACAGAGCCCCTCTGCTCACCGGTCTTGCTGCTCGTTGGCCTGGTTCAGCCGGCCGGCCTCCAGCGCCTTCTCGCGCACCCAGCGCGCCTCCAGCTCCTCCCTTTTCCGCTGCGCCTCCTGCAGGAGTCCCTGCGCCTCAGCCAGCTCCCGGCGCAGCCCCTCGGCCTCCTGGGAAAGCGCCCAGGCCTGGCACTGCGCCTCCTCGTGCCGGCGGGTCAGGGCAGCCAGATCCTGGGCCAGGCGCCTCGTCCTGCGGTGGGGCAGAAAGCACCGGATTCCAGAGCCGGCAGGGACACCCCAGGGTCATCCAGACCAACCCCCGGCAATGCAAGATTTCATTTTCTAACGTTTTGTGGGCCTCCTGGTGAATTTTGCAGCAAAGACAGGGGGAACGGAGGAAGGAAAACTGCCGGGACGCAACGCCGGCAAACCAGATGCACTGAACTTCTTTAAAAGGCCGAGCCCCCCCCTCCCACACCTGGGGGGCCAGAGAGACCAAGACTCCTACTTTGCCCGCTGCTCCTTGTTCTCTGCCTCCGCCTCCCTCAGGATGTCCGTCAAGAGAGCGACACGCTGGCACAACTGCAAAGCAAGCGCAGCACTTCTTTATTTCTCTCCTGAATTGCACCCCGATCAGAGATGCCAGCACTGCAGGGGGTTGGACTAGATGACCCCTGGGGAGCCCCTCCCACTCAAACAATTCCCTAATCCGACGGAGCCACAGGAGCTGGCCCCAATCCAGGCCCTCGCGGAGCCTCCACTCACCTCCTCTCTCTCTTTCCGGAGTTCGATCAGCTCCATCTCCTGCTGCACCCGGATGGAGGCCACTTCCTGGGGGGGCCTGGAAAAAGCCAGAAGAGGGGGACTAGGCAGAATTAGATAAACTAACAGGAAGGATTCGAAACCTGCGGGATCAGAGATTCTCAGAGGACTGGAGTAAATTATATGAACTATTTGAAAAGTAATTGCGATGAACAGATTGCGCTAGTAGTTTTGTAAAGTGGATTATTTGACATATTACAATAAAGACTATGAAAAGAGTTATTAGTTAAGGATAACTCAATGCAATATATGAATTAAGAAATGCAGAATAAGTGATAAAGAATGGAAAATCATCAGAGGTGTTAACGGAAGTCTAAAAAATTGTATAAGATGAAAAGATATGTTGTATGACTGTTGGAATCGATATGTTAAGAAATCAATAAAAATGTATAAAAAAAGAAGGAAAAAGCCAGAAGAGGACTGCCCCCCCCATTCAGCAAACGCCCATCCTTCCCCCCCCCCACACCAGCCCCCCACCCTGTGCACTCACCGGCAGGACCCCACTGGCACTGGCCACTGCCCCTCCTCCTCCGCTGCTGCCAGCAGGGTCTGCAGAGCATCCAGGCGGCCATACAGCTTTTCATCTGGAAGAGCAAGAAGGAGCGTCTCAGGAGGGGCTGGGAAGGAAGGGAGTCTCTGGGGAAGGGGGCTTTTAGAAAGGGCAGCCCCACCCTAGGCCTCCACTGCCTCGCTTGCCTCTCCAAAGGCTGGGGAGAGAAAGCAACTTCTTCATCCAGCAGGCCGTTAACCTGCGGAACTCCCTCCCACAGGAGGTAGCAAATGGCCACCAACTTGAACAGCTTTAAAAGAGAATTGGGCAGTTTCACAGCGGAGGACAGGCCGATCAGTGAGGATGAAGGCCCTTTGCTGGAAATGGTGGGGAGAGCTACACTTGGGCTCGTATCCTGCCAGGTGGCTTCCCATCAGAGGCGTCTGGCTGGCTGCTGTGAGATCAGGACGCTGGGCTGGGGCCCCCGCTTTGGCCCCTCCAGCAGGTGGTACTGATGCTCAAGGCAATGGTTGCCAGCAGAAGGGGCCCCAGGGGTCATCCAGCCCAACCCGCTGCGGTGCAGGGATCACAGCAAAGGAAACAGGCAAGCCAGCGGGTGCTGGGGTTCAGCCTCCACCCACTTGGTGGCTGCTGGGAGTTGGAGTCCCGCAACCTCTGGGAGGCGCCAGGGAGGCGAGGGCTGCTGCACCAGGCAGAGAGCCAAGAAGATCCTATTCTGACTCCAGGGCAGGGAAGCGGCCCTCCAGCCCTTTCTCCCTGGCCCTTGAAACTCCTGCCAGGCTTCACGCCTCTCTGCCCCTGCTTTATAGCCTCCCAGTTTCTCTCTAACCAGAAAACATCTTCAGACTCCGAAAGGTGTGGGCCCAGGGGGTGGCAGCCGCGAAAAAGGCCAATCCCCACACCAGGGATCCTTGGCATAATTAGGGACGTTATGCAAATCAATGATGTGTCTGTATTTGGAATAACTCTGTGCAGTTCTGGTTACCTCACCTGAAAAAGGATATTGCCAAGTTGGAAAAGGGCCACCAAAGTTACTCTTATGATTTATTAGCGTTCTACGCTGCCCTTCATGTGAGGGTCAGGGGGGTTGAAAGTGACCAGGGGGGGGGGGCTTATTTGTCGAGAGAAAAGGTGAGGCAGAGGCAGCATGGTGGAAGCTGACAAAACTATTACTGTCGTGGGGAAAGTGGAGAGAGGAAAGCTTTTCTCCCCCTTTGGTCATGGCAGAACTGGGGGGCAGCCAGTGAGGCTGAAGGGCGGGAGATGCCCTCTCCTGCAGCGCCTAAAAGGGCACTGCCAGAAGAGGTGGCGATGGCTGGAGATGGATTATCCAGAATGCGGCAGCCAGACTGGGGACTGGGAGCGGCCGCCGGGACCACATAACCTGAGAGATCTGCATTGGCTCCCAGGACGTTTCCGAGCACAATTCAAAGGAGGCAGAGGGCCTTCTCGGTGGTGGCGCCCGCCCTGTGGAACAGCCTCCCACCAGGTGGGAAGGAAATAAGTCGCTCTCCTCTCTTTAAAAACACCTGAAGGCAGTTTTTAATATTTAATGCTGTCTTGTTTTTAACACTCGATTGGGAGCTGCCCAGAGTGGCTGGGCGGGGTATAAATAATAATAATAATAATGATAATAAATGGAGGAGAGGGCTGGGCGGAGCTCCCAGCTGGCCTGGTGGCCCCCGGAAGGCTGCCCGGAGGGGAATGTGGCCCCCGCCCGCTGCCCCCCCCCGAAGCCAGCCCGGTGGCGGGGAGTTCCCCGGGCCCCCTCACGTCGCTCCAGCAGCAGCCGCAGGCCCCGCGCGCGCCGCTCCCGCCGCTGCAGCTCCGCGCGCACGTGCCGCCGCCAGCCCGCGCCCGGCATGGCCCCGCCCCCTCGCCAAGAGGACGCCGGGAGACGGAAGAGAGGGCTGCGCGGATCACGTGCCGCCAAGAGAGCGCCGCGCACGCCGGGAGACGTAGTTCTGGGTTGCCGGGCGCATGCGCGGAGGCGAGGGCGGGAGCGCGATGGCGGCGGGCTCCTCCTCGGCGGCGGCGGCGGCGGCGGCGGGGGGCTCCGCGTCGGGCTCGGGCGCCTACGGGCTGGGCTTGGCCAACGAGCGGCTGCGGCTGCTGGAGGAGCTGGAGCGAGAGATCGGCGCCGCCATGCAGAGCGCGGGTGGGCGGGGCCGGGGAAAGAGGGGCGGGGCTTCAGCTTCCCTCTAGGACGCGGGTGGGCGGGGCCACGAGGGGCGGGTCCTTCGGGGAGCGGGCGGGGCCAGGCGGGCCCATGGGCGGAGCTCCCCCGTGTCCTGAGGGTGCCCCCTGCTTGCCCCGCCCACCCCTGACATCCCCCCCTTCTCTTCTCTCCCCCCCCCCCGCAGGGACGGTGATCCTGGAGCTGTCGAAGGAGAAGCCCAACTGGAGCCTGCTGGAGCGCCAGACCTCCCAGTTCATGGGCTCCGTCCAGAAGGTGGAGTCGGAGCTCTCCGCCCAGATCCGCTACCTGACGCAGGTGGGTGGGTGGGCGGGGCTGGCGCGGGGGGGGGCGCCTGTCAGGGAGCCCAGCCTCATCCAGCACCCCAGGAGCCCCAGGAACAAGAATGGGAGGCGGAGGCAAGATGTCTAAATGGAGGGTCCAGCCGTCCGCCTGCCCGGCTGGGGAAAAGCCCCCCGTTTCTGGAAGGGGCAGATCATGGCCGCCTGCCCCATCGGGAGAGGGATGATGCTCAGAGCTCTGTCACACGCAGGACTTGCTTGAGGCGCCTGGGCTGGCGGCTGGCGTGGCTCTAAAAGGGGAGGAAGGCAATTCATGGGGGTGCCGGCCATGCTCTGCTTCCACAGCCAGAGGCAGCAGTCGTGCTTCTGGGTACCAGTGGCTGGGAACTCACCGCAGGAGGGAACTGCTGCTCTTGGGCTCGGATCCTGACCTTGTGGGCCAGTGTGAGAACCTGAGACTGGGCTGGAAGGTCCCCCTTTGCTCTCCTCCAGGGGCAGCGGCTGCAAGACTATTCTGATGATCTAAAACTGACTTGCAAAACTAAGCCAGACCCCGTTTCAGATGATATGGGGGACGGCATGTTGAGATTCCTGCATTGCAGGGGGCTGGACTAGATGGCCCTTGAGGTCCCTTCTCGCTCTACGATTCTTCGTAAAGGAGACATTGTGCACAGTTTGAGGGAAGGGGAGGGAAACAGGTGGCAGGGGACCAAATGCTACCTTCAACCTGAGTTCAGTCACCACAAGGGAATGTCTGTTGGCCTGAGGTTGGACTAGATGACCCTCAGGGTCCCTCCCGGTGCTGTGATTCTTTTCTTGTATTATCTCAATGGTTTTGTCTGACTTTCGCTTGCTCTTCCAACACACACAGTGGAAACGGAAATGGGGTTCACTCTGGACTAAGGCAGAGGCTTTTCCACTGGGCTTCCCAGAAATCTCCACGCAGTCTGGACAGTAGCAAAAAGTGCCTGGCTAATTTTGAATCCTGGCTGCAGCCGGGGCAAGGAAGCCGCCTGGTTGTGCTGCTGCTGCAGCTCCACCCTGGCGTTCCTTCTCTCTGCGCTCCCCAAAGCGGCCATTCCTCCCCTGGTCACTGCTAGGGATGCGCAACCTGCCTGTCTCCAGGCACGGCCGTCGTCTGCAAGGGATTCCCACACGGCTGGTGTGGCCAGCTGTCGTGCCACGTTTGCAGACGTCTTTGTAGCGCAGAGTTGCTCTGTCGATGGGCCTCGTGCCAGCTCCCCAGGGGGGGATTTGAACCCGCGCCTCCCACTTCCTAGTCCGACACGCTGCCCATTACGCCGCAGTGGCAAGGGGGCAGGTCCTTTCTCTGAGCCGCCGGCTGCCCTCTCACCTGGCCTGCTTTCCTCTTCCCTCCAGGTGGCCACAGGGCAGCCCCACGAAGGCTCCAGCTACTCGGCCCGCAAGGACTGCCAGATGGCCCTCAAGAGGATCGACTACGCCCGGGTCAAGCTGGGAGAAGTCTCCCGGACCTGCGAGCAGATGCTGGAGCAGTGAGGCCGAGGGGAGGCCTCTCTTGGGTGGCCCCTCCTGGCCGCCAGCACTCGCCAGGCTGCTCTTTGTGGACAAAGGGCTCTGAGCCGCCTGCCTGCGGAGCAGACTGGAGCAGCCCTGCGGGGCAGAAGAGGAGCACCAACGTCTTGGTCGCCTTTTCCATAGCTTTACTTCCTCCTCTTTGGCTTCTTTCCTGGAACAAACTTGTGACATTTCCACAATTTGTTTTTACAAAATGTTTGTTAATTTTTCGACAGATTCACGGTATGCACATTTCCATTAAATGAGATCGGCCAGAAGGGCACCCGGTGTGGGCTCAGTTCAGTGTTGGCGTGCCGCATGCAGCCTCTGGACTCTCCTCCCTTGGGAGGCTTGTAAGCAGGGGTTGGGTGGCCGTCTGCCTGGGTTTCTTTCGTTGTGATTCCTGCGTTGCAGAGGGTTGGTTTGGATGACCCTTGGGGTCCCTTCCGACTCTCCAATTCTCTGATTCTCCACTCCTGTCTTTCAGGCCAGACACTGATCCAACTCCAAAGGCCTTCTGGTACTTCTCCCACTGTAATGAAGACTTGGGGAGGGCTTAGAGACCGGAAGACCTGGAGAAAAAATGGGGAGGGAAACCAGGTTTTCCCCGTTTTTATCCAAAGCTGTTTTTCCCCAGGAAAATTGGGGGGAAGTGTGTGGAATATTCAAACTATACCTCTAGGAGGGCAAGACCCCAAGAATAATGGAGTCATAGCAGAGTTGGAAGGGACCCCAAGGATCAACTAGACCAGGAACTTCCCCTGGTTTTTCCAGGCCATCAGCACCACCTCAACGGATGGCTTTGATGGGAGACTTGAGGCAGGAATTGATCCGCCCTCAGGAGAACAGAAAGGTTCACTGAGCAAGCGTAGATAAGTCTGGCCAGGAGCCAGGGCTGGACTCCACCCTAGTCCAGACTGAGCTTTCTTTCAGGAAAGGAGAAGGAAGCCTCCAGCCCTCCTAGGAGGAAAGTGACCATACAAAATGTGCAGGCAACTGGAGGGGTTTATGTGCAATGTGCCAGCCTGGTTGCAGCCCAGGAAGGAAGTCAGAATGGTGATTGACAAGCGAGTCGTTTCTTCCAGGTGTAATTCAGACAAGAGGCTATAGGGAAGACATGCAACCACTTCAATGTCCAGAGGATCCTTAGAGACTGAACAGAAAGCCCTGCTGTGATGGACAGCTGAGCCCGGGCCGAGTCTGGAGCTGCAGTCCCTCAGAAACGCCACCAGGGGGCTGGAACCTCTCTCTCTGATTGGCTCCCCAGAGAGGCGGGGGCGGAGGAGGAGGAGTTTGTTTTTTGTTTTTTTTTAAATAGTTTTTATTACATTTTTTCAGACACAGACAGAAGACAGAAGAAGAAAAAAAGAAAGAAAAATGTAAAAGAAAATAAAAAAGATCATAACCCTTCAACAGCTTATTTCAACTTTCCATCGAACTTCCCCACATCTCCCGCACAATGCATTCTTAATAATAAATTTATCAGCAAATTGTAACCTTGTTTCATGTGTTTCTTTGGTACTTTCAATTGCAATTTAAGTTTAAATCCCTTATTGTCCATTTACTCTAAAAACAAAATGTATTATCCTTTTTAACATTTAAACTTTGATCCCTTCAATATTGTTATCCAATTTCATAAATATTGCACTCTCATTGCTGGAGCTAGCATTTCAAATTATGCGTCATTTTATAGTTCATATAACTTATAAAGTTTTTGCAAATAATTCTTAAATTTTTTCCAGTCCTCCTCCATTGCTTCTTCTCCCAGGTCTTTTTGGTTTAGATCTCAACCTTTTCTCTCCATCTCTTATCTTCTCTAATATTTTATCCTTTTTCCCATTCCAGAGTTTTTTCTTAATTGTGTTTTGTGGTATCAGAAACCCCCTCATTACAGCTTTACTGGCGTCCCAGATTGTTCTTTTTTCCACTGAAGTGTTCAAGTTGATTTCAAAATAGTCCTTTAAAGTTTTTTGGGCCTTCTTTACGATCTCTTGATCTCTAAAGAGGGTGTCATTCATTTTCCATCTGAAGGAACCGGCTGGAGTAAGTCTCAATTCCATTTTCAGGGCGTTGTGGTCGGAGCAAGTCTTTGGGCAGATTTCCACTCTTGTAGTCTTCGGTGCCAGCCCTCTAGTTGTCCAAATTTGGTTGATTCTCGTCCATGATGAGTGGGCCTCAGAAAAGAAAGTTCCCTCTCTACCTAGGGGGTTCCTTGTCCGCCAAATGTCAATCAAGTCCATATTGTCTGTCAGTTCAAAAAAGGTTTTCGGTAGTCTGCCGTCCTTAGTTATTTGGTTTTGTGACTTATCCATCAGAGTGGAGACCACCCCATTCATGTCTCCCATCATAATGATGTTCGAATAGTCCAGATAGTCCAGTAGTGTCTCATGTAGCTTCTTGTAAAATTCTGCTTTCCCCTCATTTGGGGCATAAATTCCTAATAGAAGTGTGACTGGCCCAAGGTCACCCAGCAGCTGCAGGTGGAGGAGCGGAGACGCGAACCCGGCTCACCAGATTACATGACTACCGCTCTTAACCACTACACCAGACTGGCTCCCTTTGGGCGGGAAGATGAGAGGCGCCTTTTCGGAGGGAGTTTTGAGGCTGGAGCTGAGGCGGGAGGAAGGAATAATAATAATAAATAATAATAATAATAATAATAATAATAATAACATGATGATGATGATGACGACTGAGAGGCTGTGTCTGAGGGAGCAGTGGAGAAGCGGCTCTGGTCTGGGTGGAAGATCCTCCCTGAGGAGAATCTCGGGGGCCAGAAGGAGGAGAGGGGAAGAGGGGCTGAGCCTGAGGGAGAAGTGGCTCTGGCCTGAGGAGAATCTCGGGGGCCAGAAGAAGGAGAGGGGAAGAGGGGCTGAGTCGGGGGGAGAAGTGGCTCTGGCCTGAGGAGAATCTCGGGGGCCAGAAGAAGGAGAGGGGAAGAGGGGCTGAGTCTGAGGGAGAAGTGGCTCTGGCCTGAGGAGAATCTCGGGGGCCAGAAGAAGGAGAGGGGAAGAGGGGCTGAGTCTGAGGGAGAAGTGGCTCTGGCCTGAGGAGAATCTCGGGGGCCAGAAGAAGGAGAGGGGAAGAGGGGCTGAGTCTGAGGGAGAAGGGGCTCTGGCCTGAGGAGAATCTCGGGGGCCAGAAGGAGGAGAGGGGAAGAGGGGCTGAGTCTGAGGGAGACGTGGCTCTGGCCTGAGGAGAATCTCGGGGGCCAGAAGAAGGAGAGGGGAAGAGGGGCTGAGTCGGGGGGAGAAGTGGCTCTGGCCTGAGGAGAATCTCGGGGGCCAGAAGAAGGAGAGGGGTAGAGGGGCTGAGTCTGAGGGAGAAGTGGCTCTGGCCTGAGGAGAATCTCGGGGGGCCAGAAGAAGGAGAGGGGAAGAGGGGCTGAGTGGGGGGGAGAAGTGGCTCTGGCCTGAGGAGAATCTCGGGGGCCAGAAGGAGGAGAGGGGAAGAGGGGCTGAGTGGGGGGGAGAAGTGGCTCTGGCCTGAGGAGAATCTCGGGGGCCAGAAGGAGGAGAGGGGAAGAGGGGCTGAGTGGGGGGGAGAAGTGGCTCTGGCCTGAGGAGAATCTCGGGGGCCAGAAGAAGGAGAGGGAAGAGGGGCTGAGTCTGAGGGAGAAGTGGCTCTGGCCTGAGGAGAATCTCGGGGGCCAGAAGAAGGAGAGGGGAAGAGGGGCTGAGTCTGAGGGAGAAGTGGCTCTGGCCTGAGGAGAATCTCGGGGGCCAGAAGAAGGAGAGGGGAAGAGGGGCTGAGTCTGAGGGAGAAGTGGCTCTGGCCTGAGGAGAATCTCGGGGGCCAGAAGAAGGAGAGGGGAAGAGGGGCTGAGTCTGAGGGAGAAGTGGCTCTGGCCTGAGGAGAATCTCGGGGGCCAGAAGAAGGAGAGGGGAAGAGGGGCTGAGTCTGAGGGAGAAGTGGCTCTGGCCTGAGGAGAATCTCGGGGGCCAGAAGGAGGAGAGGGGTAGAGGGGCTGAGTCTGAGGGAGAAGTGGCTCTGGCCTGAGGAAAATCTCGGGGGCCAGAAGAAGGAGAGGGGAAGAGGGGCTGAGTCTGAGGGAGAAGGGGCTCTGGCCTGAGGAGAATTTCGGGGGCCAGAAGAAGGAGAGGGAAGAGGGGCTGAGTCTGAGGGAGAAGTGGCTCTGGCCTGAGGAGAATCTCGGGGGCCAGAAGAAGGAGAGGGGAAGAGGGGCTGAGTCTGAGGGAGAAGTGGCTCTGGCCTGAGGAGAATCTCGGGGGCCAGAAGAAGGAGAGGGGAAGAGGGGCTGAGTCTGAGGGAGAAGTGGCTCTGGCCTGAGGAGAATCTCGGGGGCCAGAAGGAGGAGAGGGGTAGAGGGGCTGAGTCTGAGGGAGAAGTGGCTCTGGCCTGAGGAAAATCTCGGGGGCCAGAAGAAGGAGAGGGGAAGAGGGGCTGAGTCTGAGGGAGAAGGGGCTCTGGCCTGAGGAGAATCTCGGGGGCCAGAAGGAGGAGAGGGGAAGAGGGGCTGAGTCTGAGGGAGAAGTGGCTCTGGCCTGAGGAGAATTTCGGGGGCCAGAAGGAGGAGAGGGGAAGAGGGGCTGAGTCGGGGGGGAGAAGTGGCTCTGGCCTGAGGAGAATCTCGGGGGCCAGAAGAAGGAGAGGGGAAGAGGGGCTGAGTCTGAGGGAGAAGTGGCTCTGGCCTGAGGAGAATCTCGGGGGCCAGAAGAAGGAGAGGGGAAGAGGGGCTGAGTGGGGGGGAGAAGTGGCTCTGGCCTGAGGAGAATCTCGGGGGCCAGAAGAAGGAGAGGGGAAGAGGGGCTGAGTCGGGGGGAGAAGTGGCTCTGGCCTGAGGAGAATCTCGGGGGCCAGAAGAAGGAGAGGGGAAGAGGGGCTGAGCCTGAGGGAGAAGGGGAAGAGGGGCTGAGGAGAATCTCGGGGGCCAGAAGAAGGAGAGGGGAAGAGGGGCTGAGCCTGAGGGAGAAGGGGAAGAGGGGCTGAGGAGAATCTCGGGGGCCAGAAGAAGGAGAGGGGAAGAGGGGCTGAGCCTGAGGGAGAAGGGGAAGAGGGGCTGAGGAGAATCTCGGGGGCCAGAAGAAGGAGAGGGGAAGAGGGGCTGAGTCTGAGGGAGAAGTGGCTCTGGCCTGAGGAGAATCTCGGGGGCCAGAAGAAGGAGAGGGGAAGAGGGGCTGAGTCGGGGGGAGAAGTGGCTCTGGCCTGAGGAGAATCTCGGGGGCCAGAAGGAGGAGAGGGGAAGAGGGGCTGAGTCGGGGGGAGAAGTGGCTCTGGCCTGAGGAGAATCTCGGGGGCCAGAAGAAGGAGAGGGGAAGAGGGGCTGAGCCTGAGGGAGAAGTGGCTCTGGCCTGAGGAGAATCTCGGGGGCCAGAAGGAGGAGAGGGGAAGAGGGGCTGAGTGGGGGGGAGAAGTGGCTCTGGCCTGAGGAGAATCTCGGGGGCCAGAAGAAGGAGAGGGGAAGAGGGGCTGAGCCTGAGGGAGAAGGGGCTCTGGCCTGAGGAGAATCTCGGGGGCCAGAAGGAGGAGAGGGGAAGAGGGGCTGAGTCGGGGGGGAGAAGTGGCTCTGGCCTGAGGAGAATCTCGGGGGCCAGAAGGAGGAGAGGGGAAGAGGGGCTGAGTCGGGGGGAGAAGTGGCTCTGGCCTGAGGAGAATCTGGGGGCCAGAAGAAGAAGAGGGGAAGAGGGGCTGAGTCTGAGGGAGAAGTGGCTCTGGCCTGAGGAGAATCTCGGGGGCCAGAAGGAGGAGAGGGGAAGAGGGGCTGAGTCTGAGGGAGAAGTGGCTCTGGCCTGAGGAGAATTTCGGGGGCCAGAAGGAGGAGAGGGGAAGAGGGGCTGAGTCGGGGGGAGAAGTGGCTCTGGCCTGAGGAGAATCTCGGGGGCCAGAAGAAGGAGAGGGGAAGAGGGGCTGAGTCGGGGGGAGAAGTGGCTCTGGCCTGAGGAGAATCTCGGGGGCCAGAAGGAGGAGAGGGGAAGAGGGGCTGAGTCGGGGGGAGAAGTGGCTCTGGCCTGAGGAGAATCTCGGGGGCCAGAAGAAGGAGAGGGGAAGAGGGGCTGAGTCTGAGGGAGAAGTGGCTCTGGCCTGAGGAGAATCTCGGGGGCCAGAAGGAGGAGAGGGGAAGAGGGGCTGAGTCTGAGGGAGAAGTGGCTCTGGCCTGAGGAGAATCTCGGGGGCCAGAAGGAGGAGAGGGGAAGAGGGGCTGAGTCGGGGGGAGAAGTGGCTCTGGCCTGAGGAGAATCTCGGGGGCCAGAAGAAGGAGAGGGGAAGAGGGGCTGAGTCGGGGGGAGAAGTGGCTCTGGCCTGAGGAGAATCTCGGGGGCCAGAAGGAGGAGAGGGGAAGAGGGGCTGAGTCGGGGGGGAGAAGTGGCTCTGGCCTGAGGAGAATCTCGGGGGCCAGAAGGAGGAGAGGGGAAGAGGGGCTGAGTCGGGGGGAGAAGTGGCTCTGGCCTGAGGAGAATCTCGGGGGCCAGAAGGAGGAGAGGGGAAGAGGGGCTGAGCCTGAGGGAGAAGGGGCTCTGGCCTGAGGAGAATCTCGGGGGCCAGAAGGAGGAGAGGGGAAGAGGGGCTGAGTCGGGGGGAGAAGTGGCTCTGGCCTGAGGAGAATCTCGGGGGCCAGAAGGAGGAGAGGGGAAGAGGGGCTGAGTCGGGGGGGAGAAGTGGCTCTGGCCTAAGGAGAATCTCGGGGGCCAGAAGGAGGAGAGGGGAAGAGGGGCTGAGTCTGAGGGAGAAGTGGCTCTGGCCTGAGGAGAATCTCGGGGGCCAGAAGGAGGAGAGGGGAAGAGGGGCTGAGTCTGAGGGAGAAGTGGCTCTGGCCTGAGGAGAATCTCGGGGGCCAGAAGGAGGAGAGGGGAAGAGGGGCTGAGTCTGAGGGAGAAGGGGAAGAGGGGCTGAGTCTGAGGGAGAAGCGGCTCTGGCCTGAGGAGAATCTCGGGGGCCAGAAGGAGGAGAGGGGAAGAGGGGCTGAGTCTGAGGGAGAAGTGGCTCTGGCCTGAGGAGAATCTCGGGGGCCAGAAGGAGGAGAGGGGAAGAGGGGCTGAGTCTGAGGGAGAAGTGGCTCTGGCCTGAGGAGAATCTCGGGGGCCAGAAGGAGGAGAGGGGAAGAGGGGCTGAGTCTGAGGGAGAAGTGGCTCTGGCCTGAGGAGAATCTCGGGGGCCAGAAGGAGGAGAGGGGAAGAGGGGCTGAGTCTGAGGGAGAAGTGGCTCTGGCCTGAGGAGAATCTCGGGGGCCAGAAGGAGGAGAGGGGAAGAGGGGCTGAGTCGGGGGGAGAAGTGGCTCTGGCCTGAGGAGAATCTCGGGGGCCAGAAGAAGGAGAGGGGAAGAGGGGCTGAGCCTGAGGGAGAAGGGGCTCTGGCCTGAGGAGAATCTCGGGGGCCAGAAGGAGGAGAGGGGAAGAGGGGCTGAGTCGGGGGGAGAAGTGGCTCTGGCCTGAGGAGAATCTCGGGGGCCAGAAGGAGGAGAGGGGAAGAGGGGCTGAGTCGGGGGGGAGAAGTGGCTCTGGCCTGAGGAGAATCTCGGGGGCCAGAAGGAGGAGAGGGGAAGAGGGGCTGAGTCGGGGGGAGAAGTGGCTCTGGCCTGAGGAGAATCTCGGGGGCCAGAAGGAGGAGAGGGGAAGAGGGGCTGAGCCTGAGGGAGAAGGGGCTCTGGCCTGAGGAGAATCTCGGGGGCCAGAAGGAGGAGAGGGGAAGAGGGGCTGAGTCGGGGGGAGAAGTGGCTCTGGCCTGAGGAGAATCTCGGGGGCCAGAAGGAGGAGAGGGGAAGAGGGGCTGAGTCGGGGGGGAGAAGTGGCTCTGGCCTGAGGAGAATCTCGGGGGCCAGAAGGAGGAGAGGGGAAGAGGGGCTGAGTCTGAGGGAGAAGTGGCTCTGGCCTGAGGAGAATCTCGGGGGCCAGAAGGAGGAGAGGGGAAGAGGGGCTGAGTCTGAGGGAGAAGTGGCTCTGGCCTGAGGAGAATCTCGGGGGCCAGAAGGAGGAGAGGGGAAGAGGGGCTGAGTCTGAGGGAGAAGGGGAAGAGGGGCTGAGTCTGAGGGAGAAGCGGCTCTGGCCTGAGGAGAATCTCGGGGGCCAGAAGGAGGAGAGGGGAAGAGGGGCTGAGTCTGAGGGAGAAGTGGCTCTGGCCTGAGGAGAATCTCGGGGGCCAGAAGGAGGAGAGGGGAAGAGGGGCTGAGTCTGAGGGAGAAGTGGCTCTGGCCTGAGGAGAATCTCGGGGGCCAGAAGGAGGAGAGGGGAAGAGGGGCTGAGTCTGAGGGAGAAGTGGCTCTGGCCTGAGGAGAATCTCGGGGGCCAGAAGGAGGAGAGGGGAAGAGGGGCTGAGTCTGAGGGAGAAGTGGCTCTGGCCTGAGGAGAATCTCGGGGGCCAGAAGGAGGAGAGGGGAAGAGGGGCTGAGTCTGAGGGAGAAGTGGCTCTGGCCTGAGGAGAATCTCGGGGGCCAGAAGGAGGAGAGGGGAAGAGGGGCTGAGTCTGAGGGAGAAGTGGCTCTGGCCTGAGGAGAATCTCGGGGGCCAGAAGGAGGAGAGGGGAAGAGGGGCTGAGTCTGAGGGAGAAGTGGCTCTGGCCTGAGGAGAATCTCGGGGGCCAGAAGAAGGAGAGGGGAAGAGGGGCTGAGTCTGAGGGAGAAGTGGCTCTGGCCTGAGGAGAATCTCGGGGGCCAGAAGGAGGAGAGGGGAAGAGGGGCTGAGTCTGAGGGAGAAGTGGCTCTGGCCTGAGGAGAATCTCGGGGGCCAGAAGGAGGAGAGGGGAAGAGGGGCTGAGTCTGAGGGAGAAGTGGCTCTGGCCTGAGGAGAATCTCGGGGGCCAGAAGGAGGAGAGGGGAAGAGGGGCTGAGTCGGGGGGAGAAGGGGCTCTGGCCTGAGGAGAATCTCGGGGGCCAGAAGAAGGAGAGGGGAAGAGGGGCTGAGCCTGAGGGAGAAGGGGAAGAGGGGCTGAGGAGAATCTCGGGGGCCAGAAGGAGGAGAGGGGAAGAGGGGCTGAGTCTGAGGGAGAAGTGGCTCTGGCCTGAGGAGAATCTCGGGGGCCAGAAGAAGGAGAGGGGAAGAGGGGCTGAGTCGGGGGGAGAAGTGGCTCTGGCCTGAGGAGAATCTCGGGGGCCAGAAGAAGGAGAGGGGAAGAGGGGCTGAGTCTGAGGGAGAAGTGGCTCTGGCCTGAGGAGAATCTCGGGGGCCAGAAGGAGGAGAGGGGAAGAGGGGCTGAGTCTGAGGGAGAAGTGGCTCTGGCCTGAGGAGAATCTCGGGGGCCAGAAGGAGGAGAGGGGAAGAGGGGCTGAGTCTGAGGGAGAAGTGGCTCTGGCCTGAGGAGAATCTCGGGGGCCAGAAGGAGGAGAGGGGAAGAGGGGCTGAGTCTGAGGGAGAAGTGGCTCTGGCCTGAGGAGAATCTCGGGGGCCAGAAGGAGGAGAGGGGAAGAGGGGCTGAGTCTGAGGGAGAAGTGGCTCTGGCCTGAGGAGAATCTCGGGGGCCAGAAGAAGGAGAGGGGAAGAGGGGCTGAGTCTGAGGGAGAAGTGGCTCTGGCCTGAGGAGAATCTCGGGGGCCAGAAGAAGGAGAGGGGAAGAGGGGCTGAGTCTGAGGGAGAAGTGGCTCTGGCCTGAGGAGAATCTCGGGGGCCAGAAGGAGGAGAGGGGAAGAGGGGCTGAGTCTGAGGGAGAAGTGGCTCTGGCCTGAGGAGAATTTCGGGGGCCAGAAGAAGGAGAGGGGAAGAGGGGCTGAGTCTGAGGGAGAAGTGGCTCTGGCCTGAGGAGAATTTCGGGGGCCAGAAGGAGGAGAGGGGAAGAGGGGCTGAGTCTGAGGGAGAAGTGGCTCTGGCCTGAGGAGAATCTCGGGGGCCAGAAGGAGGAGAGGGGAAGAGGGGCTGAGTCTGAGGGAGAAGTGGCTCTGGCCTGAGGAGAATCTCGGGGGCCAGAAGAAGGAGAGGGGAAGAGGGGCTGAGTCTGAGGGAGAAGTGGCTCTGGCCTGAGGAGAATCTCGGGGGCCAGAAGGAGGAGAGGGGAAGAGGGGCTGAGTCTGAGGGAGAAGTGGCTCTGGCCTGAGGAGAATTTCGGGGGCCAGAAGAAGGAGAGGGGAAGAGGGGCTGAGTCTGAGGGAGAAGTGGCTCTGGCCTGAGGAGAATTTCGGGGGCCAGAAGAAGGAGAGGAGAAGAGGGGCTGAGTCTGAGGGAGAAGTGGCTCTGGCCTGAGGAGAATCTCGGGGGCCAGAAGGAGGAGAGGGGAAGAGGGGCTGAGTCTGAGGGAGAAGGGGCTCTGGCCTGAGGAGAATCTCGGGGGCCAGAAGAAGGAGAGGGGAAGAGGGGCTGAGTCGGGGGGAGAAGTGGCTCTGGCCTGAGGAGAATCTCGGGGGCCAGAAGGAGGAGAGGGGAAGAGGGGCTGAGTCTGAGGGAGAAGTGGCTCTGGCCTGAGGAGAATTTCGGGGGCCAGAAGGAGGAGAGGGGAAGAGGGGCTGAGTCGGGGGGAGAAGTGGCTCTGGCCTGAGGAGAATCTCGGGGGCCAGAAGGAGGAGAGGGGAAGAGGGGCTGAGTCTGAGGGAGAAGTGGCTCTGGCCTGAGGAGAATCTCGGGGGCCAGAAGGAGGAGAGGGGAAGAGGGGCTGAGTCTGAGGGAGAAGGGGCTCTGGCCTGAGGAGAATCTCGGGGGCCAGAAGAAGGAGAGGGGAAGAGGGGCTGAGTCTGAGGGAGAAGTGGCTCTGGCCTGAGGAGAATCTCGGGGGCCAGAAGAAGGAGAGGGGAAGAGGGGCTGAGCCTGAGGGAGAAGGGGCTCTGGCCTGAGGAGAATCTCGGGGGCCAGAAGGAGGAGAGGGGAAGAGGGGCTGAGTCTGAGGGAGAAGTGGCTCTGGCCTGAGGAGAATTTCGGGGGCCAGAAGGAGGAGAGGGGAAGAGGGGCTGAGTCGGGGGGGAGAAGTGGCTCTGGCCTGAGGAGAATCTCGGGGGCCAGAAGAAGGAGAGGGGAAGAGGGGCTGAGTCTGAGGGAGAAGTGGCTCTGGCCTGAGGAGAATCTCGGGGGCCAGAAGGAGGAGAGGGGTAGAGGGGCTGAGTCTGAGGGAGAAGTGGCTCTGGCCTGAGGAAAATCTCGGGGGCCAGAAGAAGGAGAGGGGAAGAGGGGCTGAGTCTGAGGGAGAAGGGGCTCTGGCCTGAGGAGAATCTCGGGGGCCAGAAGGAGGAGAGGGGAAGAGGGGCTGAGTCTGAGGGAGAAGTGGCTCTGGCCTGAGGAGAATTTCGGGGGCCAGAAGGAGGAGAGGGGAAGAGGGGCTGAGTCGGGGGGGAGAAGTGGCTCTGGCCTGAGGAGAATCTCGGGGGCCAGAAGAAGGAGAGGGGAAGAGGGGCTGAGTCTGAGGGAGAAGTGGCTCTGGCCTGAGGAGAATCTCGGGGGCCAGAAGAAGGAGAGGGGAAGAGGGGCTGAGTGGGGGGGAGAAGTGGCTCTGGCCTGAGGAGAATCTCGGGGGCCAGAAGAAGGAGAGGGGAAGAGGGGCTGAGTCGGGGGGAGAAGTGGCTCTGGCCTGAGGAGAATCTCGGGGGCCAGAAGAAGGAGAGGGGAAGAGGGGCTGAGCCTGAGGGAGAAGGGGAAGAGGGGCTGAGGAGAATCTCGGGGGCCAGAAGAAGGAGAGGGGAAGAGGGGCTGAGCCTGAGGGAGAAGGGGAAGAGGGGCTGAGGAGAATCTCGGGGGCCAGAAGAAGGAGAGGGGAAGAGGGGCTGAGTCTGAGGGAGAAGTGGCTCTGGCCTGAGGAGAATCTCGGGGGCCAGAAGAAGGAGAGGGGAAGAGGGGCTGAGTCGGGGGGAGAAGTGGCTCTGGCCTGAGGAGAATCTCGGGGGCCAGAAGGAGGAGAGGGGAAGAGGGGCTGAGTCGGGGGGAGAAGTGGCTCTGGCCTGAGGAGAATCTCGGGGGCCAGAAGAAGGAGAGGGGAAGAGGGGCTGAGCCTGAGGGAGAAGTGGCTCTGGCCTGAGGAGAATCTCGGGGGCCAGAAGGAGGAGAGGGGAAGAGGGGCTGAGTGGGGGGAGAAGTGGCTCTGGCCTGAGGAGAATCTCGGGGGCCAGAAGAAGGAGAGGGGAAGAGGGGCTGAGTCGGGGGGAGAAGTGGCTTTGGCCTGAGGAGAATCTCGGGGGCCAGAAGGAGGAGAGGGGAAGAGGGGCTGAGTCGGGGGGAGAAGTGGCTCTGGCCTGAGGAGAATCTCGGGGGCCAGAAGGAGGAGAGGGGAAGAGGGGCTGAGTCGGGGGGAGAAGTGGCTCTGGCCTGAGGAGAATCTGGGGGCCAGAAGAAGAAGAGGGGAAGAGGGGCTGAGTCTGAGGGAGAAGTGGCTCTGGCCTGAGGAGAATCTCGGGGGCCAGAAGGAGGAGAGGGGAAGAGGGGCTGAGTCTGAGGGAGAAGTGGCTCTGGCCTGAGGAGAATCTCGGGGGCCAGAAGGAGGAGAGGGGAAGAGGGGCTGAGTCGGGGGGAGAAGTGGCTCTGGCCTGAGGAGAATCTCGGGGGCCAGAAGAAGGAGAGGGGAAGAGGGGCTGAGTCGGGGGAGAAGTGGCTCTGGCCTGAGGAGAATCTCGGGGGCCAGAAGGAGGAGAGGGGAAGAGGGGCTGAGTCGGGGGGAGAAGTGGCTCTGGCCTGAGGAGAATCTCGGGGGCCAGAAGAAGGAGAGGGGAAGAGGGGCTGAGTCTGAGGGAGAAGTGGCTCTGGCCTGAGGAGAATCTCGGGGGCCAGAAGGAGGAGAGGGGAAGAGGGGCTGAGTCTGAGGGAGAAGTGGCTCTGGCCTGAGGAGAATCTCGGGGGCCAGAAGGAGGAGAGGGGAAGAGGGGCTGAGTCGGGGGAGAAGTGGCTCTGGCCTGAGGAGAATCTCGGGGGCCAGAAGGAAGGAGAGGGGAAGAGGGGCTGAGTCGGGGGAGAAGTGGCTCTGGCCTGAGGAGAATCTCGGGGGCCAGAAGGAGGAGAGGGGAAGAGGGGCTGAGTCGGGGGGAGAAGTGGCTCTGGCCTGAGGAGAATCTCGGGGGCCAGAAGGAGGAGAGGGGAAGAGGGGCTGAGTCGGGGGGAGAAGTGGCTCTGGCCTGAGGAGAATCTCGGGGGCCAGAAGGAGGAGAGGGGAAGAGGGGCTGAGCCTGAGGGAGAAGGGGCTCTGGCCTGAGGAGAATCTCGGGGGCCAGAAGGAGGAGAGGGGAAGAGGGGCTGAGTCGGGGGGAGAAGTGGCTCTGGCCTGAGGAGAATCTCGGGGGCCAGAAGGAGGAGAGGGGAAGAGGGGCTGAGTCGGGGGGGAGAAGTGGCTCTGGCCTGAGGAGAATCTCGGGGGCCAGAAGGAGGAGAGGGGAAGAGGGGCTGAGTCTGAGGGAGAAGTGGCTCTGGCCTGAGGAGAATCTCGGGGGCCAGAAGGAGGAGAGGGGAAGAGGGGCTGAGTCTGAGGGAGAAGTGGCTCTGGCCTGAGGAGAATCTCGGGGGCCAGAAGGAGGAGAGGGGAAGAGGGGCTGAGTCTGAGGGAGAAGGGGAAGAGGGGCTGAGTCTGAGGGAGAAGCGGCTCTGGCCTGAGGAGAATCTCGGGGGCCAGAAGGAGGAGAGGGGAAGAGGGGCTGAGTCTGAGGGAGAAGTGGCTCTGGCCTGAGGAGAATCTCGGGGGCCAGAAGGAGGAGAGGGGAAGAGGGGCTGAGTCTGAGGGAGAAGTGGCTCTGGCCTGAGGAGAATCTCGGGGGCCAGAAGGAGGAGAGGGGAAGAGGGGCTGAGTCTGAGGGAGAAGTGGCTCTGGCCTGAGGAGAATCTCGGGGGCCAGAAGGAGGAGAGGGGAAGAGGGGCTGAGTCTGAGGGAGAAGTGGCTCTGGCCTGAGGAGAATCTCGGGGGCCAGAAGGAGGAGAGGGAAGAGGGGCTGAGTCGGGGGGAGAAGTGGCTCTGGCCTGAGGAGAATCTCGGGGGCCAGAAGGAGGAGAGGGGAAGAGGGGCTGAGCCTGAGGGAGAAGGGGCTCTGGCCTGAGGAGAATCTCGGGGGCCAGAAGGAGGAGAGGGGAAGAGGGGCTGAGTCGGGGGGAGAAGTGGCTCTGGCCTGAGGAGAATCTCGGGGGCCAGAAGGAGGAGAGGGGAAGAGGGGCTGAGTCGGGGGGGAGAAGTGGCTCTGGCCTGAGGAGAATCTCGGGGGCCAGAAGGAGGAGAGGGGAAGAGGGGCTGAGTCGGGGGGAGAAGTGGCTCTGGCCTGAGGAGAATCTCGGGGGCCAGAAGGAGGAGAGGGGAAGAGGGGCTGAGCCTGAGGGAGAAGTGGCTCTGGCCTGAGGAGAATCTCGGGGGCCAGAAGGAGGAGAGGGGAAGAGGGGCTGAGTCGGGGGGAGAAGTGGCTCTGGCCTGAGGAGAATCTCGGGGGCCAGAAGGAGGAGAGGGGAAGAGGGGCTGAGTCGGGGGGAGAAGTGGCTCTGGCCTGAGGAGAATCTCGGGGGCCAGAAGGAGGAGAGGGGAAGAGGGGCTGAGTCTGAGGGAGAAGTGGCTCTGGCCTGAGGAGAATCTCGGGGGCCAGAAGGAGGAGAGGGGAAGAGGGGCTGAGTCTGAGGGAGAAGTGGCTCTGGCCTGAGGAGAATCTCGGGGGCCAGAAGGAGGAGAGGGGAAGAGGGGCTGAGTCTGAGGGAGAAGGGGAAGAGGGGCTGAGTCTGAGGGAGAAGCGGCTCTGGCCTGAGGAGAATCTCGGGGGCCAGAAGGAGGAGAGGGGAAGAGGGGCTGAGTCTGAGGGAGAAGTGGCTCTGGCCTGAGGAGAATCTCGGGGGCCAGAAGGAGGAGAGGGGAAGAGGGGCTGAGTCTGAGGGAGAAGTG